>NW_005054347.1:568767-583764 GCF_000277835.1 Geospiza fortis
AGATGCAGAGTCTTCACCTAGTGAGAGATTTTCCCTGCCTTAAAACGTTTATAGTGCAACAGGCATGACATACTATCCACATTTTGTATTAAGTGTGATTTGCTCCAAGACCAACACAGATCCATAAATTGAAACCAGTTCTCCTCAGGCTTTATCTACTGCCTGAACCACAAAACCAAGTTTTCTGACTCCTGAAGGCCATTTAGTAATTGGAACTCAGAAATATTTCATAGTTTCTTTTTCTTAGTAGCTGTAAATTGGATCTTACTGAAGTCAAAAGTGTTCTAGTGATGTTTGCAGCTTGGTTATATTTTGCCATGTTTGAATTAAGGCTTATACACCACTTCAACTTTTCTGTGCTAAATAAGAATGCCATTTTTCATTAGTACGAAAGTATTAAAAATGTTTAAAAAACTAGGTCTGGAAATGCACTCCTCTTTAAACTGTAGTGCACCAAGTAACTCCAACATATTGTTGGAGTTCTCCCTCTTCAAATCTGCATCAGAAAAGTTTAGACTGGATACCAGAGGGTGGTTGGGCACTGGAACAAGCTCCCCAGGTAAATGGTCCCAGCACCAGCCTGACAGAGTTCAAGAAGATTTTGGACAATGCTCTCAGGCACACTTCCAACTCAGCTTATTCTGTGATTCTGTAATGTCACTCTTTTTTTATGAAGTTTGCATTAGAGCTTCTGGGTAATCAGGAAAGACGCTGCTTGGACTTTCAGATGTCTGTCACATGCATATCCAAGTGATCCAAACTGTGTCTCTGTATACTAAAATTACTCCGTTCTACCCCATATATTTCATTCCAGAGAATGAGCAGCACTTTTTCTCCCACCAAGCATTTGTATTGTTGTGCTGTAAATTTGAACTCATACCTACGTCATTTTCTTCTACATCTTGCCCAAGTTTTATTCAAGTTATGCCTCATTCTCTTCTCTCCACATCAAGGGCATATATTATACTTGCAGTTGCCATGTGATTGACAGCAAGGATGCTATTATGCACCAAGCAATCTGAAAAAGTAGGTCACATAAATTTGCAGAGTGTAGTTTGCTGAAAACCTGTGGAGATTTACATATAGCATATTGTATGGATTTGTTCTGAGCATCCTTTGCCCGTGTTGTGCTTTAGAAAGATGTGGTGAGTGGGAATGTTTTTCTAGCCAAACACCCTTCATACTTGCTATAAGATTGTCCTGATGCCAGAGCTAGTGCACCTTGAAATTTGAACATGAGCTGGGAAGTGAGTATAAATGGAATAAAGTGATTTAAGGTCCAATAATATAATAAAGATTTTGGAAACCGATGCCAAAAAAGTGCAGGAAAAGAAGAGATTTCTGACTTAATTTATGCAATTTTTTTTGTAATAAAACGGAAGTCAAGAGAAAACCCTCTCATCTCATCCTCTAATACTTCTGTAGCTCTCACAGTGCATCAATGGGAATAATAAAGAGGGCCAAACTGAGCCTCAGCCTAACACCACTGATGTAACTCTGAATTATCAAGTCAGATAGAGACAACATTGTGCAGAAATCTATAAGCCTGTGTTATTGAGGCCCCCAGTTAGGTACCATAATGGTTTCTTTTGGCCTGTGAACCTTTGAAATGATCATTCTGCTTTTTAAAGACTCTTAAGCATCTAGAGGTCATTGCATTGGGTTACAATTGCAGCTATAAAATGACCAGTAACAAACCAAACACATTTTTTTCTCTTTTCTGAAGCATGCTTCTTATGCTGCAGACACTGCTTCTCCAACTCATTATAGTGAGATCCCCTTATTGCCCAGCATTGTACTAACTCTGTCTGGTCTATTGTATTGTGATGACACTCCTTTGCCCATTGTATTAGGTTAGCACCTCCTTGGCTATAATAAGTATGAAAAAAAAATTCAAGGTTTGACTTGTCAAATGGAACTTTTCAGTGACTTATTAAAAGAACCCCTGCGGTATTACAAAATGCAGGTTTTCTGTCATATAACCAAAAGATCCCTTTAGAAACCTTCATTTTTTATATGTGTAAAGACAATTTCTTCTAGTGAAACTCTTTGATTCTTCCCTGAATGAAATCAAGTGTTTTAAAACTTTTTGAGTTGCCCCAAAGGCTCACTTCTATACTATGGAGAGTGAAAGACTGTGAACCACTCACATAATCATCACATAGACACTGTGCAATGTGCTCCTGGCAGCAATCGTTCATTACATACTGCAGGCTTTCATTAAAAAAAAAAAACCTGAAGAAAATCAGGGAAGGGAAAACTGTGTATTTCTTGATCATAAGAATTGAGAGAAAACAAAGCTGGAGAGAATACAGTTGTCAGAGATTGCTAATGAGGTTATGATAAATTGTTGCTAGAGAGATCTTACCTGATGAAATAGAAGGAGAAAGAGAAATGTGAGGAGAGATGGCAGTCCTGTTAACCTCCTTCAAGCAGATACACCTCAAGTAGTGCTGTCTCTGGTACTTCACAGTCCAACAGTAATATATTTGTAGGAGTGGAGCTCATAAGTCAGCATTCTAGTCTCTCACACCCCTGCTTAGCGCGCCTTCCTCCCACCACAGCACATGAATTACCACCAGCATACAAATCAGGTCTTTGCACTCTCTTCTCGTATATTTGTTATTACTCACTTTCCATTTATCCCTTGTGCTATAATGCTGAGGTGAGGTTGGGGTTTTTTGCCTTTTGGCATCTCTGCGGCAGCTATTTACATCCCTGGTAATCAACACAGCACACATACATGGAAGGCAACTCTGCTTTGGTCTTTCTGGGTTCTTTGGTTGGGTTTTTGGGGTTGGGGTTTTTTTTGCTTATTCATTTGTTAGCAATGCCTGTGGTGAACACAAGACCAGTTTTGTGAGCAGGCTGGGAAAACAGAGCCTCCCACATCTTGTATGAGGTCCCAAATGAGGGAGGGGAAGAGCAAGGTCAGTGTCCAAATCTCTTTCACAGAGGAATAGTCAGAATACCTCAGGAGGAGGCAGCAGCACCTAAAGGATGACTGAAACCCCCATAAAGTAATGTAAATTAATGAAAGGTTTAGAGAACTGCAGGATGGGTTTTTTCAGAGAGCAAAACACCATCTGAGGAATATTGTTGTCCTCATTTGACATTGAGACAGTCACTGTGTCAACAATGCGACAAAGCAAGAGACAAGCTAAAGATGGTGGGAGATATTAAAATAAATTTTCTAGATAAAAAAGAAAAGCTAACTGGAAAAAACAGAATATATAAAATTCAGAGTTATTCCAGAAGTTCTTCAAGACTAAAAAAAATAACGTATCTGAAGCTCTCTTCTATTCTGAAGGATCTGTGAAGGCATCAAAGAGAAAAATAAAAAGTTTTCTTGGTTCCTTTTTTTCTGCATTGTACACTTGCTCCTGGCTTCAGATAAGAGACTGAAGTAGAAACCTTTTTCTAGCCTTCTAATCTGAAGTATATTAAATGGACTTCAAAATGGAAAAGTAGAATTTTCTATATATCTCTATCTTTTTTATTGTGTAGCTTCAAATTATTCTCATTTGTTTCCAGAGTAATTTTTGCCATTTATTTATCTAAACTGTTTAAAACCTCTCTATCGCCTTTCATATTCAAAGGCAAATCCAAACCATTTTTCCCCAAGACAGAGAGACAAAAATAAAGTACTTAATACTGAGGTAATAACATGGACAAAATGTCACTCGTGTCTTTCAGTTTAAATCCCTTTTTCCCTCATGTTATTTCGATCTGTCTATTGAGAAGACCTAAGAGTCTCCCTGTAAAAACAATAGGTTTCCAATTAAGTCTCATTAGTAGGACAAAACCACCTGTTTTGGGTTAAAGATCTTATAAGGCTCTAGAGCGAAATGAGTGACAGTGAGGGCAAAGTGCTCTGATGAGAAATCGAACAACTCCTTCCCTGAGAAGTCCATCATCCCTTCCCGCTCTCCAGATCAATCTGAAGCTGTTGTCAGCATCATGTGTGTCTCGTGCTTTTTAGCAAAATAGATTCCCCCCATCTCTTAGGGTCAGGGAATACCCTCATGAAAAACCTGGCTGCTTCTCTGAACCTGAACTGCCATACAGTTGTCACAAATCTCCTCCTCACACCTTGTGCCACCTTTTGTGGCAGGCAGCCCAAGCCTGATTCAGGGATACTCTTCGCACTGTTTCTGAAGAATCACACTCCTTGATTCACAATCCTCCTCTTGCCTTTGGTTGTGGTCCTTGCACCTTATTGCTTATAGCCAGAGGTTCATCATCTCAGTCCAGGTCCATTTTATAGAACTGCCCACAGGTCTAACTGTCCCTTCATGAGGAATTCTACTCATTAAATGGCAATGAAATCTTACTTGTTGTAACTTCAGGATGGAAAGGCTGTTTCAAACTCATTGTTAAACTGCTCCTTGGAGTCAGAGAAAGGTATCTAGAAACTCCTGTAATGGTCTTCATTTCAATGTGCTTTGAACCTGCTGCTCCAGTAATCTTCAGTGACAAGGCTGGCTCACACACCTGTGGTTCCGTGTGTGCTATAGGCAGTTCTATAATTTTAGAGCCCATTAACCACTAACTTACAAGTCTATGGTACTTATATTTTGTGAATGCTTCGTGAGGCTCAGGCTGATAGCCTATTTTCTTGGTTTGCCTTTTTTTCTTGTTTCCCAGGTGACTGGCCTGGCTTTTCAAACTTACTGTGAGATCGGTTTCTTTTCCATGCTTCATTAAGACAGAACATTTGTTACCCTCTCTTCAGACATTGCCTAAGTCTTTGTACATGCACTTTTATCTTTTTCTATACTTTTTCCAACATGTTGAGTGAGTAGAAACTTACAGATGGAACTGCTGATGTGCTTTCATGTAGAGCATATTTTCTTTTACAGTTGTATGTCTCATATTTTAATTTTCCTTTGCTGATACCAGCAGTTACTTTTATGCCTGGAAGATGAGCTGTTCCCACACTCCTCCATAGTTTTTCCTAGCAACTCTTCTTTGTAGGTTGGTTGGTGAGAAGAGCTGAAAGGTTATAGGGCTGCTACCTTCCAGAAAGACACTGAATTATTTAGTATCACCACTTCTACCTAAAATGATAGCATCATTGAACTCCAAGTTCAACAGTGGCACTGCCATGATCTGCTCAAGCACTCTGCTGCCACAGAAAGCCCAGGAGCTGTCTGGAGAGGCTAAACATAGGCAGATTTGAAAAAAAAATCTTCGCTTCTTATAAATAATAATTACACTAAGAAAGATAGTTGAGCTTTATAAACATGAAAATCTTGTGTTAAGAGTCTTGGCTGGGTTATAGGCTCTTCCTGCACTGAAGAATAGATGCCTGTGATAGCTGGACCAGGAACACAAGTGGTATAAAATGTTTGTATAATTAATTAAGAGTTTAAAAATACATATGCTTAAATGCACATATTTATTACACCTGATTGTGCTATATGCTGCATATATTTAAAAGTGCACAAGTAAAGAATGGAGTGGTAAAGTTAACATTCACTTCAGAAAACTCACAGATTTATGAATCTAAGTAGTTTTATTTGCTGTAGAAAAGATCTTAAATCGATCTTTAAATCAAGAGGGAGACAAATTTTCATGCACTTTTGTCACAGTGTCCAGAAATTCTGGGAAAATGGATAGGAGTGCTCGAATAGTTTACTACATTGTACTTATGGTTCTTTGTGGTTTATAGTAGAAGTCCTCAATTAGAAGGCTTACTAATAATCAGTTCAAGGGAACTTGTTAATCTAGAGACTTTCTAACAAGCAACTAAGTTAGCATCAACCAACACCGTCCTATGTTAAAAACTGTAAAGTACTAAATACATAGCTGGAGTAAAGTGACCCAATTCCATTTAATTGCAGCTACATCAGTTTATTCCAGAAGAGATTCAGCCAGTGAATGAATTACAAATAAATTTTCAGAGGGGAAAGGGAAGCCAACAAGACAAAACTGTGGGAAATATGCATGGAATCTCTCTGTCTTTATTTCATTGCCTTCTCTGAAAAATTAAACAATGGATAATTATGTCCAATTTAAGTTTCAAGATTGACATTATTTGTTGATCAGTGCAGGCATTGACTGAAAATTAAATTTAGGTGTTTCTTTTCCAGTTATTTGCTTTTGAAAACCAAGAAAATAACAATCTTCCTAGTGTTTTCTCCAAAGGTGAGCAAAAGGAAATTAATTTAGATATTATTATTTTTTTAAAAAATTGAATATTTAAAAAAAATTGATGGTTTCTGAAATAGAGTTCTCATATAGCATTTTTAATGTTCTGAGAAGTACCCATGCTAGAGCAGATTTTCAAACTCTATTCATACTGAGAAGTGTTTTATTCCTTGAGTGTTTGCACTGAAGTTACAGTGAATTCTCAAAGAGCAAATTAGTGTCAGCATAACCTAGATACAGCTCCAGTTAAACTCCATGAACAGATACCATTAACTTCAGTGCAGGGTACAGAGAATAGAGAGCAGGGGCCTGCCTTTAACTTTTTCCTATATTTATATTTAAAAGTCTTGAAAATAGAATTTGAGCAGTTACACATCAAGGCTGCACATACTACACTGGAGAACAGAATTTTAGTGATATAAGCTCTTCTTGCAGGAAAAGACAGTCTTTATCATAAGTGTTAGAATTGCTCCCACTCAAATGGCAAAGAGATTTTCTGCAAGGTGGGAGAAAATGCAGTTGTGTAAGTGTGCAAGACAGTGGGCCTGGATCTGCATCCAGATCCAACCTCTCCTGGATATACAAATTTGTTCAGCTTTAATTCTTTATACTGGGGGATTAAATTAAATCTTCATGGTCTTAGCCACAGGTGTGTTCAAGAGTTAGTGTGCCCTCTGATTTTTATGGGCAATTCTGGACCATAGTTCTGCAGTCCTTGATAAGCAGGTATGAATATCAGTGTTCCATTTGTCTGTCTTATACAGAAAATATTAGGATGATTAATACATATTGTTGTGGGAATAACCATGTAGCAACTTTCTTTTAAACTGGTGAGACGTGGTGCTCAATTTATTACTGAACTAACTTTCACACTAACTTAAAAACAAAGTGTCTTCTTATTTGTATATGATTAGGCCTTTTATACTTTGGAAGTCATAGTCATTCATTAAATACCAGCAGGTGATGTTGCCTTTTTTACCTATTTTGTGAGGGTAAAGTCAATGCCTGTTGTTTGAACTGGCTGGGTATTATCTGCTCCTTCCTTAGGAATAATACACAGCTTATCTTATCTGACCCATGACCCAATGTCACAGTGACCCAGTGCTGTGAAAATAAGGTACCACTCACCTCACATATTCTGTACTGAGAACAAATTCATGGTGGGCTTCCTCCTGACACCATAAACCTGTCTGTTACTCTGGCACTAGAAAGGGATGATCCAGACCCATCCTGTTCTTGCAGTGGTACTGTGATATAAAGGAATATATTACTAAGAGGAAGGTCCATGAAACAAACAAAAAAATCATCATTATACCTGAGAATATTGATCTCTAAGAAAAAAATCAGTGCTTTCCCCTTCATTCTTAAAAAAATTTGCACATTTTGGGTGGGATCACAATAACTAATAATTTTGAGTAATCATTATATATTTTTACCGCTCCACACTTTGAAAATAAAAAACAATAAGCCCAATTCCTTTCTTAGGCGAAGTTTTGCAGTGTAATACACTTGGACTGTTGTAAAGAAAAATAAAGCCTTGAGAATTTTTAAATTATTTTTTAAATTCTTCCACCACTGACTTGGGCATTGTTCCTCCAGGGATAGAAAGGCATCCTCATGCAGTGCAGCAGAGGGTCATGGGTTATTTTCTGAAGTGGCAGCAGCTGTTTTGTGTGTTCACGGTGCCCCCTGAAAAAGGGTTGTGATGCTGAGTTGGTTTAACCAGGTGTTTCTCCCTCTTCCTGCTTTCATCCTGAGGCACACAGGGTGGGTTCTCCTCACCTCCCTGCAGCAGTGCTCACATGTTTTACAGCCATAGCTCACCACAATAAACCTGACACAAGTATCCTTCCCTTCGGGCCAGTTACCAGCTATGACACTTGGAGCCAGGCATGAAGTCCTAGGCAGCCCCTCGGCCTGCTGAGCAGGGCATTGCCGGGCACAGAGCTCTGTGTCCTGTCTGTGCCATCACCATTCCATCCCCAAAGGGACTGAGCTGGACTCCTGACACGGCAAAACTTCAGGGCTACCTGATTTCCTGTCAGCACCAACCCCACAGGAGCTAATCACCCTGTGACCATGAAGCCTAAGGGTTAAGATAAACTTATTAGTTATCTTCTAGTGCAATGGAATTGCATAGCAAACACCAGTCCTCAAACATGATGTGACTCAAACTTCAGATGCAAGTTGTCTGACATTTAACCCTGCTGAATGACTTGGGAAATAGTATATCCTGAAAGGGGAGGGGAAATCCTGAAGCCCCTGAATCTGTATGCTGGCTGATGAGCCAATGATGGTAGCCATGGTGGTGGACTGTCAGGCTTCAGAATGTGTTTTCCATATTTGAATACAAATAAACACCTTTGAGCTTCTTAGTAAAACTAAGTTGTATCAAAACAATCTGTTTTCAGATTGAGGATGTCAGAGTTAGATTCCCCACTCCTCTTTGTACTTTCATTCTTTTATCTGGAAATGACAGGCAATGCACACTTGGCCTTAGGAACAGTCCCAACAACTGCTTCACAAAATGCACCAAAATGTGTCTTTATCTTAGCAGCATATATTGGCAAAAAACAAATTTATCAAAATAAAATTCTACAGCTATTCTATTAATCTAGACCAACAGTATCTTTCAAACCACACATACATCAAAAGCTAGACAACATATAAACAGCATTTCTACCTCTTTTAGTTTTTAAACTTTGTATCCAATTCCCACAGTTGTCACTCTAGTGGTGGTGTGCCAGCATCAAACTGGGAAAACAGTCAAAAAAAAAAAAAAAACAAACCCAAAACTCCTTTTAAAGCAATCTAATGGAAAAAAATCCCTTTGAGAATGTACTAGAATAAGCATATGGCAATTTAGCCCAACCTTGAACACATTCTCATTCATTAGATGATGTCTCTGGAGAGAATATCAAACATTATCTTGGAGGCTGTGCCACTCTTACAAATGCTGAATGTTTTGAGCAAAAAATTCAGGGAGTGAATGTTAAATATGAAATAGGTGTGAAGCTTCCTTTTAAAAATCTTTTGAAATGAGGAAAACTGAAGGCTAAAAATCTCTTTGCCTAGCCAACTGGTTATATCTATTTTAACCTGCTGTGGTTGCTTGGGAGCTGTTTGGCTAATCTCTGCTTTGTCATTAGGCTATACATTAGCAGGATGGAAATGGCATCACTGCACCATAATTCAGCAATGTGAATACAGAACAAGGAGAGTGCAGAGCTATCCATGGCAGTACAACAGCAGATAATAAGACTCTGTTACTCAAGCAGAATGTGTTATGTAAAGACAATTGCTGTGTAGAAGCAATAGCTCTAATCAGGTTAATTAGGCTGTATTCATGTTTCATTTATGGTGCAAGTGCCCTGCAAAATCAAAGCAGTCTACCTCCTATTACTGCACTCCTAATACAGCCATCACATTCTCTGTAACACTCAACACCATATATTTTCTTCTTTAAAAGAAAAGAAAATCCCAAGATATTTCCCATGTCTTTTTAACAATCCCTTTTCTTCATTGTTTATGCCTAAAAGAAGAAAAAAAAGGAAAATATACAGGTTGTGTATAAAGCCTCTGCCCATATTAAATTTCCTTCCTCTGCAACTAAATTAGGCACTTGGATATTGTTTTTGGAGGACTGGTTTGATTGTGGATTATTTATTTTTCATGTGTTTTCTTGCTCACTAACATGACCTGTTGAATGTTTAAGAAAAATTGTATTGCCTTTAAAAAGTGTACCTCTTACCTTTCCTCCTTTTATCCATTTCCCTTAAGTGATGGATCTCCTGTTTATTCCCTCAGAACTAGCTGGAATGATGTGTCTACTTTGAAGAAAGGATTAGAGCTCAGTGCTGTGACCCTCAAACTCTAGCTGTGTCTCCTCTCTACTTACTGCATTTATTCGGTAGCTCCTTTAAAGTAATAATGGGTACAACAATTCTGAGATCACTTTCTTTTCTCCCCTAAGGAAACAAGCCTGGATAGAGAGGAGTTATTAAAAAGAGAGAGTACGTGCTGCAAATGAAGAGAAAATGGCAGCCTGCACCATCTTAATTATTATAGTTGTTATTTTTACAATCAGGTATCCACATGGTGATTGTAAGCTTAGATTCAGTGTGCTTCATTAGAAAAAAGAAATGCAGTATATTCACTACCCATTTAGAATAAATTTATTCATGTTACACATTAATTATAAAACCTTTTATTAAACTTGAAAAATACTGTAGTTCTGTTTTAATATGTATGTGTCCCTCACACAGTATTTCAATGAGCTATTAATAACAATGTTTAAATAAATATTCTTTCTCATACAGTTCTGTACTTTATCTTATACATTCTGCCCCGTGGAATGGAGCTAGTTGAGCTCAATATGATAGCACAATACTACTGCAGAGGTCAAGCTGTGGCAGTGATGAGCAGGGTGAGAGAAGCAGGAGTTTTACATGTTATCACTTACAGTATTATTTTACTGCTGTGCATTTACTTCCATCCTGGCTGTAAAACATGTAGCTGTTTGTAAGGATGTTTCTGACTACATTTTGCAGCACCAAGGTGTGCTGTTGAATTTCACAGGGCTCACAAACATGGTGTATCTTGTCATAGCTCACAGGAAAATCTGTGTGCACTTAATTTTTCACCACCCAAACTCACACTGAACCAAAAATAATTATTAATCTCTTTTAATGATTCATATGTCTACTATATACTTAAACATTTTACTAGATAGATTTCGTTTCAGGGAAGGTCTGAGTCCCCAGACAATTCTGTATCACTCCCTTCATGAAGGAAAGCTGTGATACAAAAATCCTCAAGATTTCAGGAGGTCTTGGTAGTGAAGGAGTCCTTTGACTCCTGGTGGAGCAATGATGGAGTAGAGGGACCATGCAACTGCATCCCTGACTCCAGCCCAGGCGCCCTGGCACCACAATAATAAACTTCATTATTCCTCAGTCAGGTGGCATCACTCCAAGTAAATGGAGCAATAATGCAAAGCACTGTTTGATGGGGCCTGCAGAGCTGAAGGTGGGGATCTCAGGACCTGGGTTTAGGTTTCACCCTTCTCTGATGGACAGCACCAGCAGAGAAATCCTTGTTCCCCTCCTGGAGGATAAAGCCTGGCTGCCTGACTTAGTGCAGTGTTTGCTGTGTTGCACCTCCCACAGCCTCATGGAAATACCAGGCAGACATTCCTGAGCTGTCCTTCCTGCCCCCTCAGTAACCTTTGTATGCAGGTGGTTTTTTACATGATATTTAATTTATCATTTGAACAAAAAGTTTAAATTCAAAGTAAATGTTAAACACTTGCAAAAAAATACATATAATTGAAGTTAGGGAGCAAACTCCCTCCTGACACGGTTTTACTAAGGATTGATCGAAATGTTATTGCTGCAAGTGGGAAATTCTGGATATATTTCCCCAAGGCAGCAGAAAAAGCCCCATGCGAAACTACTGAGAAGTTCCCAATGGTCCCAACTCACCGAGGTCCTGCTGGAAATTTACCTCACTTCTTATTAGATTCTTCTTATAAACAAAGAGAATAATTTCCCTCCTGTTTTCTTAGTATAAACTTTCACTGTTAACCACAGGCAAATGTGACGGCCATACTGACAAGTTTTGTCTTTCCAGGTGTGGGTAGCAAGATATGGTAGACACCACGGAAAGGCAATTTCTTATTGCATGCCCATGAGCTGTAAGGTGTCTCAAGCCTAAATCTGTAAAATCAACCACAAATTCTCCTCTAAAGGTAGAGTTTCAATGTGAGCAAGGTTTGTCTCCAAAGCAGTGACCCTTATGAAGAATAAAATATCAAGAGATTGAAGACATGACTGGAAGAAAGCTAAATTATTTCAGTTATGATGGAGGAACTATATTTGGATAATTTAAATTATGGTGGTTTTTTACTATATAAATAAAATGTAGAGAAATGGAGGAAAATAGAAAGCAGGATTTTTTTAATTAAATCTCTTTTCCTGCATATACCTGCCAATTCCTGCTGAATTTCAAAGGGCTCACAAACATGGTGAACTATACAGAAAGTAAGGTAGCTGAACTCATGAGGTGATTTGAAGTTGTCAGCATTCATGACCTCAGAAATGTTTATTTTTTGATTGATCAATATGCATTCTAGAATGCACTTATTTGTCAAACTAATGTGCCAAAAGAAACATGTGATATCACATGCCTTTATAAAAGAGAAACCCATCACGTTCACCTTTACTCTATCCCCATCATGAGGGGCTTGATATTAGCCCTGGTTTTAACCCTGGTGGGTAAGTATCTAACTTATGTGCTTTGATCAATTTAAAATTATATATTCAGGAAAAGGTTTCAAAACCTAAATATAGTTCACTGGCAGACACGAACTTTAACATGTTGTAGAAAAAATATTTCATTACTTTTTTTGTTGTTTAAAGAAAAAAAGGCTATTTGGCTGGTGCTGAAATAGAGGTAAAGTTAATTAGAAAGGGTTATGCTATATGTGCGAGATGAGATATAGCCTTTTATACTACAGTACATCCACATTTTAGGTTGGTTTTTTTTTTCTTTATCATTTTATTCCTCTATTTTTTCTTCTCTTTCAGGGAGCCAGCATCTTAATTACCGTAAGTGATTTTCCTATCAACTAATATAATTATAATGAGTGAAATTAAAAATAGAATCTGAAAAGTGTATCAATGTTTAATATAGCTTTACAACAGCTAATTTAGTTCAGGTGCAATGCAAAATGAACAAATTTGTCTTTTTTTGTTCCATACATTCTAATGCAGGTACTTTCATATGTTCTGTACATCGTGTATAATATTTTATGGGAACCATTTCTTTGCAGAACCTGATTTCAGTGAAAACAAGGTTTATACATTTGATTATGAAACCACGCTTCTCAGTGGACTTCCAGAGAAAGGACTTGCAAGAGCTGGAATAAGAATAAAAAGTAAAGTGGAAATTAGTGGTATTGGGCCAAAACTTTGTCTTATTAGGGTAAGAAAATATATTCAATTTGAAAGGTAAAATTCTCATCATACTTAGCTTCTTTTTTAAGCTTTTGTGAAGTTATTAGGTTTCATCATGTGTTGTGCTTACTCAGGGATAACATAACGAACACTGTTATTTTTTATACAGTGCCCTAAATTCTATTTGCACTTTGCAAGGTAATTCTCAGCTCAAGCCAACCTTGGACTTGAAGGATTTCTTCCGCTTTGTGGTCAGGGAAATAATGGAATGTAATTTGAAATGCACAATTATTTATTATTAGATCAATCCAATTGTTTCAAACTGTACAACCTAGGATTATTTAATCAACTGATTTCATAACCAGCAGACAAAAGGCAATAAAACATGCAACAGTAGTTGTATGTGATTCAATATTTAGCATAATTAATGTCATCCTTCTTTTTTCTGAAGGATCTTGAGTGACATTCTTTGTCATCCTCAGTTGTATGTTTTTACTGCTGGCTGAGTAATTACTGAGAGTTTTGATTATGTGAAATACACTTTTGTCTTTAACAGAAGCCTATATGTGCTTATAATGATTGTAGAGAGATGCACACCTCAACTGCTTTACACCAACTTCACTTAGCCTTGTGTATGAGGGGAAGAAAAATGTTATTTTAAAAGCTTTAATTTGGCATATTGAAAACTTTAGGTTTAAAAGACTGGTGGCTATCTAGTAAATGCTTGTAAATGTTGTAGCCTTCCACCCTGAATTAGGCTGCAGTTATTAGGTATTTTTGTAAATTCAAATTATAATAGATCTAGATGGGAAATATTACTTTTCCATGACATATTTAAGGGGATGGATTTCAAAACAAAAAAAGCCAAGGAAATAAGAGTCATACATCTGAAGTGGTGAGTAGAAAGCTTCCCTGCTAGAAAAGAGGCAGAAGAAGTCTTGTCCTTATCCCAGATCCTCCTTCATTCCTGCCTAAATGGCTCTTGGTGTGCCAGAGTGAGTCTTCACCAAAAATTGACTCCTGTTCTCTAAAACTTTCTAACATAATTTTACTGGTGTTACTGCATTTTTGAAAAGTTTCCATTTCAGAAATAATTTCAGGCAAGGAAAGGAGAAAAGGAAAACAAAACATAACTTTTTGGGCAAGTTCTAAGCTAAAGGTAATAGTACATTTATTCCCTTCTTCTCTGGGAAAAGTTATTTTGCTGCTGTTATATTTAAATTAGACAGTTTGGAGGGATGGTTCAGGGAATTAAACTTTCATCTACAGCCTACTAGTTCACATTCAGCCTAAACAAAAAGCTGCGCTCCCTGGGCAGTTTCCAGCTGACAATTTTTTCATCACAAACCAACAAGTAAGAATTGCCAGCTGTGTTCAAAACCAAGCAGACAGCCTAAGTCCTGCCTGGGCCCCAAGGGCTGGGGAAAACTACCTCGCCCTGACCCTGCAGAGCAGTCCCAAACCTGCCTGTATGCAATATGCCAGAAGCATGTCCAAGAGGCAGCATGAGGGATTTACTCTCTAACAGCCTTCCCTGTAAGCTTCAGTTACTGGGGTTGGCAGTGATCTCCACCAACAATAACAAAAATAAATATGAAAGTGCAGTCTCCAGTGATTTGCTGTATGAGGATTTAGTTTGTGTGGCTTTTTGAGAAATTAATCCATGTCTTGCACCACATCACCAGCCTGAGGTGTCAGAGAAAAGTCTCTTTAAATTGTCAAAATATATAGAAGGGAAGGGTCCTCTGAGAAACTAAGCTAAACATGCCTGTTCTCTGGGGTAGGAATTTTTCAAGTTATGCATAGTTTAGCACAAGTTTCTATTTGTTTGGATGTGCCCTGTGTTGAGGCTGGAGTGTGAAGTGCAGAGTGGGGCTGGAGCCAGTGC
>NW_005054347.1:583807-693415 GCF_000277835.1 Geospiza fortis
TCTGCATGTCTGGCTGGCCTAGAGGCCGTGTGTTTATTAGTTTCAGATTGCTGCCTGCGCTCTGTGACCCCAGTGAGGGAAATGACAGAGTTCACAACAGGAGTTAATGATGCTTTATGCAACATTAACTTTCTCCTGCAATTTCCTGAAGTTCTTCCACACTACTTTCAGGTAGCAACCTGCTGCATGTGGCTCTTCTCTGGCTCATTTCTTTGCACAAGTCAACCTTTGGCAATATGGATTTTCTGTGAAACAGAACAGAGTGCAGTGGCTGTGGAAATATCAGCCATTTGCAGGGCTCTCTTTCACTTTATATACAGAAATGTGTGTATCGACACTAGTTATGCTAAATGACAATTTCTAAGTTTCCCATTTGAAGAAGCTTTGTGTTATTTAAAAGCTTATTTTTGATGTGATTGAAGCCCTAGGTGCTTGTGTGCATTGAAAAAAAGTTAACTGGGGGGGAAAAACTGAAAGAGGAGTTTTATTCCCCCTTTGTTCTAGATTCACTCGATTGAAGCCGCAGAGTACAACGGTGCCTGGCCCGCGAGCTCGTTCTCACGATCCCTGAAACTGACCCAGGTCCTCACTGGGCAGCTCAGTAACCCCATCAAGTTTGAGTACAGCAATGGCCACGTCGGGAGCGTTATGGCTCCTGATTCTGTCTTGGATGATGGTCTGAACATCTACAGAGGGATTATGAACGTGCTGGAGCTGAGCATAAAGAAGGCGCAGAATTCATACAGTCTGCAGGAGGTGAGTTTTGGGTTTGGCCATTGTGGTGCCTTTGTAAATAAATGAACTTTCACTTCAGAGTCTTCTACTGCATTTTCTGTATTCATCCTTGTCATAAACTTCACTTATAAGAAAGACCTAAGCTTGGGAGATCATGATTAAGTTTCATATGGGACAACATTTGGTGGACATGTACTTAAACAGGACAACAGAAGAGCATATTTTTAAACTGGTTGATGAAAGTATTTCAGAAAATACATTTGCAGAATTAAACCCTTGGAAAATCTGGCTTGTGATTCCAGAGAAAGTAAACTGTGAAAGATGAAGCCTACATAAAATGGGAACACTGTATAAAACATGCTTGAAAATACAGTCTAATATTAAAGTCAAAATAACAGTAATTTGACTTTTTCTACCAATCATATATACTTTAATCTCTTCTAGCTCCTCTTTTAGGAAGAAAATAGTATATATGTCATAACATTACTGTAACAGCTTTGACAGTTGCAATTGATGCTCTGTTGAAATTTCCACTGTTTTTCAAGTTTTAATATATTAGTCAAGGTCAATCATCTGATATTACTATTCACCACAGAAATTGCAATGTGTTTAGTTTTTGTGAAACCATATTTACATTGATTAGACTACATTCAATTCAGAGATCGGCAAAACCTTGAAATTATTATACTTTCATGTTATTTTTATTGGAACTATAGACCAGAGTAACTCTATTTTTTTTTTAATTTATTTTTACATAAGTAGAATTGTTTCTGGGAAAGGAGCTAGATGATTTACTTTTTTGCACGCTGTTTGCTGTGCATAAAAATCCGTGTGGTGGTGTTGGATATTCTGCAGCACTATTTTCTCGTATCTAGTTTCACATCTTAATTCTTTCTAATTCAGTTAGCAATATGTTCTACTCTCACCGCTAGGCAATAGATGTGACTTCACCTTCTGGAATAATTTCCAAGTTTTCTTTGCTTCTCTCAGACAGCAACTGATTAATGAGCTTTGGCACCCATGCTTGACAATCTTGAGTCACTCTGCAAAGGAAGATAAACATTATTAGTCCCAAAATCTGAGCTGCAGAGAGGTTTAAAGGACTAACCTGGGAAGGTGTACATCCCATCCTGTGGGTTCAGGGTGTCTGAGCTGGCCATAAACTGCGCACAGCTGTGAAACTCAGCTGGGCAGGAGTCTACTCCATCCCACTGAACTCTCTGGGCCAGACACTCCCATTTAAAGTCTGGATGTCTCTACCATACCCTGCAGTGTGCAGAGACCCACACCTGTATTTGCAGAGTGCAAGGCTTCCAGAAATCTTGGCCAATTCCTATTTCTAGCCTTTACCAAAGACAGTGTCTCAGGGAATTCTGTTAAGCTGAAGATGAAGTGGGTGCATCTTGCTTCCTAAACACCACGTGACCATTTCTTTTCTCTCACATAGCCCAGAGCTGGTCTCTGCACTAGCTATGCTATAAATAACAATAATAAAAAATCAGGAAAATAACTCTTCCTCCTGAAATACAATCAAGCATTTTTCCTCTACAAAAATCTCACTGACTATGGAGACTTAAAAGCTCTTATAAATGTATATGCTCAAAATATTATTGAAGAGCTCAGCTAAAACTGTGAACTCAAGAAGATCCATAATCAAAACTCTGTTATACTGATTATTTTTTAATTATTGCTGGTCATATTGTGACAGATCACCTGATATTTCAAGGCCTGTTCCATAGGCATTTGTAAGCTCTCTGTAAAAGCAAGTTTTCAGGGCACAATGTCATCTCCAACCTTGAAATACTTTGCTGTTAAGATTTCATTCTGACTGATCAAATTATTTTGACACTTTTTTTATTAGTATTTTCTCAAAACATATTTCATAATCAACAGCTCTAACTGAAAATTATTACTCCCCTTTCCTGAGGCTCTGAGTGAAACTTTGGGGAGATTTAGTTCTCTCAGTGTAACTCTGACTTGGCTTACTGGAAATGGTACTTGTAAAAAAGAGAAGAAAGTAATGATCATTGCAATTTTGCTTCTGAAGAATATAAGGAAAAATAAAGCATTTAATTCCATTAGTAATTTTGAAAATGCAGAATTAAACAGGAAATTTCATGAGGTGAAGTAAAGCTTTGCATAATAGTGACCTTCTCTGATCCTGTTCTCATTTTTGCCAGGCTGGGATTGGTGGTATTTGTAACACAACATATGCAATCCAGGAAAACAAGAGAGCAAACCTAGTCTATGTGACCAAATCCAAGGACCTGGACAGCTGTGAAGAGAAAGTTCAAATTCTCACAGGATCAGCATACACTCATCTATGCAAGACCTGCCAGCAGGTAAATCAGAGTGGTATTATGTACAAGTATTTTAAATTCTTATGCAGAACACTATTTGATATCCACACGATCTCTTAATTTGAAATACTAAAATGAGAGGAAAATCAGATCTGCTGTATCCAGTTGTCAATATTTTCTTTCTGTATGAAAATGATCCCACAGAGAAGCAGAGGTCTGGGCTGCCCACTGTAATGTACTGCAAGCACACTTGAGCTAGCTCAAGCTAGCTGGCTTGGAACCCATTAATTATCAGCATGAGTTAGTTCACCTACTCTGTTGAGTAAAAAAAATAGTCACGATGTCCATTTTCTGCTATTCAAGACAGGTACTGCTGAATTTTATTATAATCCTGTCTTTGAAATAGAGTAGTTTATGCAGCTGCTCTCCTCAGAAAAAATGTGTCTGCTTCTCAAGGGAATGACCAATTACTTAGATTTGGGAAAAGGAAAAAGCAGCTAACACTTCTTAGCAGTAAAAGTAATGGAGACAGGCAGTGTGCCTGACCTCTCCCATGCAAGTAAGTGCACAGAATTCACACTGATTGCTCTTATGGCCAATGAACATAACAGTCCTGGAAAACAAATGAGTTGAAGTGGGTGATGTAATAGCCTCTAGTCACAGAATTTCAAAGTTCAATGACTTTTTATTTTCTTTGTTTCTTTTTTTTTTTTTTTATATTATAAAGAGGAACAAGAATTCTCGTGCAACTGCTACTTACAATTACAAAATTAAATATACACGCAGTGAAGCTGTAATTACACAAGCTGATGTTGAGGAAATCCACCAGTTTGCACCCTTCAACGAGATAACAGGAGGAAATGCTATTGTAGAAGCAAGGTACTGTACATATTGCTTTAATTCAGCAACCCAGTAATCTGAGTGAAGGACTGTAAGAGAAATAAATCCTTTACTTCCACAGCCTATTGTTTGCCAGTATTTAATTACATAAAATCCCAAACAGCTCATAAAAACAACCGTCACTGTTAGTTGTAAATCTGAAACCTGCACATCCCTATCCAAATTTTGTTAGCTAAACTTGGCAGGACTTGACTATTTTATTTCTCAGAGATATTTGATTTATGCCATAAAAGCCAAAACAAATGTAATTCCATCTGAGAAATTGTGAACTAATATATTTGAAGCAAAATACTTTGAAAGACAGTTACTCAGAAAAGAGAGTTCCCTGGAAAATAATAATGCAGTAAGACATCCTTGGAGACTAGTTCACAAGAAACCTAGATAGGACTTTGGATTCCTAAATACCATGGGCAGCTTGCAAATCTCCCATCAAAACTGTCTCTTGATAGAAAATTGGGTTTTATTGTAAAACAATTGGGTACAAGACATGATAAAAGCATTTGCTTTTTCACAGCAAATTTTGCATATTTCTTGAAGAAATTTGGGGCATAACACAAATATGGTTGTCTATGAAATTGTGCCCCTAGCTCAAACTTTCAGTATTTGAAATTTTTTCATCCATCAAATTCATTTATTGAAAAAAAATATCAGTTACTTATTTAATTATGGACTCTGTAAATAGGAGTGCCCTACTGAAGGGAGAGGCTTTTTGCATAAATGTCACAGTGCAGAAGGTGTTCTTTGATCCCACTCTACAGCTGCTGTAATCTTCACTGCTCCATTAGCTTCTGCAAGGAACTGTTGGAAACAGCAACATCAGAAAGTTTGTGTCAGTAACTGACTAACTTCATATATATAATGAACCTGTTCCATTTGGCTAACCAAACAAAACTAAACAAAAAAAATAAAAAGTGAAAGTGGCTTTAATATCTTATGCAATCAAGGTGTAGATAGGGACAACTGCAGTGTTCTTATTAAATTATGGGTTTTTGTGAGTCGGCATTAGTCTGGAGACAATGGATTTATGGTGCTTTACCCTCTCCTTGTGCAGCCTGTAGAGATTGTCTTCAGTAAGGTCTTTCTCAGCTCTCAGAAGGGTAGTAACTTTACTTTTCCCATTTTCTCTGCATTTTTATCATTACCCAGCTGAAGGGGACAAATATAAGATAGTTGGGAAGATGTGACTTTCTCACTCAAGTCTTCAGAAGTTATTTCCACAATGCATTCGCTGTTAAAAAAAAAGTAATCTATCAAGGCACTTGGAGCTGAGCTTTCAGACCGGCTCAGCATAAGACTCTTGCAGCACCTTTCAAGGCCAAGAGAGATTTCACTACTGTTTCACCAGTTTAATCCTATCTTTAGCATTCATTTGCTCTTCTCTTCAGAATACAGCATTTTCTCATCTATTCTAGGCAGATATATCTCTTCCCAAAACAATGAAAATGAAGACATAATAGATTCATCAGGATTTGAAAGGGGGAGTTAAATCTGCCCAAGTGTACCTGATGTTATACTTTGTGACCCAAATGCCCTTTCAATAATATTGTATAAAATTTCAAGAGAGAAAACATCTCTACTGATTCTGTAGCAGTTTCTATTCAAATTCCAGTGGCTTGTCTGTAAAGCAGTTATATGCTATTTTTCTGCAGCAGTTCTCTGCAATCCATATGGAAGGAGTGAATAGAAATGATACAGAAGATCATAGAGATTCCAAAATAAACACACCAATTTTCTACAGAGATTTCGAGAGACTCTGTAGTACAGCAATATTGCTTTTGGAATGTTTTCAGTTGTTCAGTACAAATACCTAACTTTATTATAGTGTCCTAAATGACCCATTTTAAGCATAATTGGTAGGATAGGTTGCATCTCTTTAGCTGAAAATGTAGAAAGATAGCAAATATTTACAAAGACAGCCTCTCATTACAATTATTCTTAATAACAAATGATGAAGGTTTGTTGCTTCTTAAAAAGTTTTCAAAAGGTCGAGCACTTTTCCAAAGACTAATCCTGAATTTATGTGGCCCTTTTCTTTTAAAATCCAATTTAAAGCTTCATGAGAAGCTTCTTTTGTAGTCCCCAGGATATTCAGCTTACCAAACAAAATGGGGAGGGAATTGTAATAGTTCAAGTAAAAAGATTGTAGCATTTCTTATTGTATCTAAAAACTTTCAATTCCATTTGAAGCTTCCAGGAGAGACACAGACACAAAACAGCTTTTATGAACTTCTTAAAGTGTTTAAATTAAATTTTAATTTCTGAGCAAGTTTCCCATCTGTGTTTTTCTAGAGTCCATAGTTTACTCCTTAAGACACAGCAAGTACTTCCTGTGATGTTCTTCAGGCCACAACCTCTCACCTCCCTCTTCTTCCATAAATTCCCTAGCCCAGTTTTTCCCAAAGGAAGGCAAAGGCTGGCTCTGCTCTGAGCCCTGTTGGCAAGCGCACACCTTCTCCAGAGTATGGTTCTGAGCAGCCTGTCCAAATGCATCTGGCTGTAAATACCCTTAATAACAAAACCTTTTGTAGCTGCATTGCAATATGGGGAAGCAGAATTACTGTTGGGTTTTTTTTTTAGTTTGTACCCTGCATCTTGTGATGTTTTCTTCCTGGGGTTCTCCGTTCCAGGCAGAAACTTGTTTTGACTGATGTGCAGAAGCAGAGGGTGGAGGTCCCATCAAAAGAGTACCAGAATCGTGGATCTCTTCAGTATCAGTTTGGCAGTGAGCTGCTTCAGCTTCCTGTCCACTTATTCAAAATAAAAGATGTGGAAAATGAGGTAAAGCCCAGCAACTGGACAGATTCTTTGTTGGAGATTTAGATCCCTGCTTGTGGGAAACAATGCATGTGATCTTCCTGCATTTTCATCTTTCTGCAGATAGAGGAAAGCCTGCAAGAATTAGTAGAGGCCACCTCTGACCAGCTTCCCAGTGATGCACCAGCAAAAGCTCTCAAGCTTCTGCACCTCTTCCGTGCAGCAAATGAGGAGAATTACGAATCGGTGTGGAAGCGATTCTCCAGTCGGCCAGCCTACAGGTACAGGCAATAAAGGTGGTGCTGCTTCTGCTGGAGATCCTCTGGGCTCCCTGTGTTCAGAAGCAGACCTGGAAAATGCTGCTTGCCTTTCCCATTGCAGGCGGCACATTTTGGATATAATCCCTGCAGTGGCCAGTCACCGAGCACTCAGGTTCCTGCGGCGCAAAATGGAAAGGCAGGAGCTCACCAGCTGGGAAGTGACTCAAACAGTGCTTGTGGCTCTGCACTCCAGCCCTCCAACTCAGGATGTGATGGAGGAAGCAACGGTGGGATTCTCTAAACACTCTCAAACCACTCTGCTGACTCTAGCATCTGTTGTATTTATTCATTTGACAAGATAGCAAAGGCTCTGAAATGACAAAGGTTTTATATCCTCCAGCGAGGTTGAAAGGGCTTTGTTTCCTGAGTGTCTTAAGGGGAGAAGAATGCAAATCAAAAGGGCGAAAATGAGTCCAGAATTAAACAGGAAATAAAGACTAAAATACCCCTCAGGGACAGAGGTTATTGCTGCAAACAGTGGCTTCTAGTCTCTCTTTTTCCAAATGTACTTTATAGTTACATCAGATTAGTTCTCTGACTGTCTACAAAGATAAGGGAGCAAGAAATACGTATTTGTTATATCCACGTATTTGTCCTAATTGTCCTAGAAGAATGGCTATGAATTTGAGAAGATCTGTCAAAACCAAGGGAATTATGTCAATGTGGAGGCTATGTAGGAGGAAGTCTGATTATTTTTCCATTTTTTTCTGTATATGCAGGCTTTAATCCAAGTCTCAGATGCAAGAACTTTACCTACCCTAAGTAGAGATGATGAACCCCAGACTAGAGTTTTTCCCCCAGTGAAAGCCCTAACAGCCCAACTGTTATTGTGTGCAGGTGCTCTACTTCCCACACAAGAAACCAGTGGGCTGGTGCCTCCTGTCAGCTCCTACATTTATAAAAGATGTTCCCGTCTGCCCGAGTAGTGAGGTCCATTCACAACAAATCTCAAATTCATTGTACTTATAGCTGAGGCAATCACAAAACATGACGAATGTTTCTTCAATAATGTGCATTTTTCCATTCCATGACTGGGTGATTTCTTCCCTTTGGATTATAGGCTATGCCAAATTTAAATGTGAAACACTGTAAAAGAGACAGATCTGCCTTCCAGATGTTACTTGGTATTACTTTACAATTACACTGTCAAATACAGCACTATCCACATATTAACTGAAAATCCATCAACAAAAAAAATCAAAAGCCTGGTTTTGTCTTTCATTGGGCAGAAACATATTTTTCAATAATGTTTCTCTTCATTAATGGTAGTAACAACCAGCTGCCTTCTCCCCAGCTCATAGTAAAGAAGCATTGCCCACGCTCCAGCTCTGTGCTTGGGAAGGTTTGCCACCTCAGCTACGCGTCCCTGTGCCACAAGCAGTGCTCCTCCTCAGACTCCTGCTCCGAGTGTCTCCAGGTAACCACGGGGTTATTTATCATTTAAAAGAAAAGTTAAGCCTTGAGTTCTTTCTTCATTATTCAGAAAGCTGTATTTCGCTTCACTATAGCGCTTCCTTTGGGGAAGGGAACCCCAGTTGGTTAAATACAGCATTTTTATCTTTAGATTAGCACACAAAAGAGAGTGGGAGGAAGAAGCAAACAATTCATAGCACTTTCTATCTGAGTGTCTCTGAGTGCTTTGTTGCCAATTATTAATGAAGTCCCGTGACATTGCTCAAAAATACTTTAAATGTAGGTATTATGTATATTTATAAATTAACTAAGTGATACAAAAGCCCAGGTTTTTGTCAGAATTAATGTGTCCTAGCCAGAAGCAAAGCCCAGTCGTCAGTATAGGCTATAAGGTTGTTAAAACAACAGTAATACCCTCCCTGTTCTACACTGCTTTTAATCAGCAGGCCTCAAAACAATTTGAGTAGTCATTAAATAGCATTTCCCAGTTCTAAAAATGCATGTCAAGTTTTGTGGAACCAACCACTCAGCCAGTAATAGCAAAGGAAAGAGAAATATGCGCTGAGTCTTTGGCACCCGTCAATCCACCATCCCCAGTGAGAGCAGGGTGTTCCAATTACACTGCGTGCCTGACATGATGTTTTTCCTGCGGTACATAGGCATGGCCAACATTCCTACATTGGTCTCCTGTGTTACAATTGCCACCAATGCTCTTGAGCTAATTAAATCTGAGAAACCCTGTGTCAAAGAATGAAAATTCTTTCCCAAAGCAAATGATTGTTTAGGCTTATTCAATGCATTTCCAGTGTCCCTTCATTTGATCAATGATATCAAGCAGACTTTCTGCGCCATCAAGGGATCTCAAATGTGTTATTTTAAAGTACAAATCTGTCTTGAAATTATTCTCTAACATCTCACTTCCTTTTTTAGAGCCATTTGTTTTCATTTAAAACTGTTATCTGTTAGTATTTAGTTCTTTGCTCTTATTCAGCCTTCAGATGACTACTTCTAATCTTGCCATACTAAGGGAAGTGTGATACAGTTGCTTACCATGAAGGCTGTAAAATTACCTAATTGTTGGCAGTGATCTCATTTTCCATCTATTAATCAACACAGAAAAGAGGCTGTCATAGCTGATTAAGGGCACCACCACTATCCATATCTTCAGGAATCTTTTTTAAGGGTCTGAAGTTTCAACTGTATCTGTATTTTTGCACCTGGCTTCAACTATGAGAGAGAGAGATGCTCAAGCAGCATTATTTCAGGGCTACCAGCTTACCTTGAAAGGCAGGGGACACTAGGTCCGAGTTGTTATTTTTTCCTTTAAAAATCTTACTTGATAACTTTAACGTATAGTGAGAAGAAGCTGTTCAGTACAGCTACACTTGTTCTATGAATAAAATGTTCTATTCATGAGGAAAAATAAGAATTTGAAAATATTTAAAATAAATGAATTGAACAAACTGAAATTATGGAAGTCAAAACCCAGAACTGGCTGGTGGATGGAATATAGATAAGAGCTGGAATTGAACTCAACAGATTCGTTTTATTTTTCAGCTTCTTCATGGCTTTGCAGGAGAGGCACTGAGCAAGTCTAGCACAGAAGAAATTTCCCTGGCTTTGAAAGCCCTTGGGAATGTAGGACATCCAGCCAGCATCAAGCACATCAAGAAGTTTTTGCCAGGATATGCAGCTGGTGCCTCGGATTTACCACTCAGGGTCCATGTGACTGCTGTGATGGCCCTGAAAAACATAGGCCTAAAAGACCCCAAAGTGGTAAGAAAACAGAGCTGCCTCCTTTGCCCTTCTGACTTCCACTTACAAAACTGCTAACAGATAATGGGTGATGAGGGAAAAACAGATCAATTTTTTTCAGAGATAACATTATTTAAAAAAAATACTTAGCCATTCCTCGGTAGGCATGTCTTATTTCTTTTGACATTAACCTCCCGTATTTCAGACTACAACAAAAAAATCCCATTAAAAGATACATTCATTGTTGTTGAAGACAAATCGGTATTTCCATTGCGAACATTTCATTTCCAAGGACATTAGACAGAAAACTAAATTATTGACCAAATGTGTTTAGTACTACTTCACCTTTGGTATGTGAGAGAACCACAAAACAAGGTTTTCAGAGAATTGACATTTAATACTGAGTGTCACATCTAATCGTAATTCAAGACCAGATTTTATTGTAAATAGATACCAGGGGTTTGCATCCTAATTACAAATTTACAGACATTGTGTGGGCTTAAGTCATAAACAGAGCATTTACTAAATGTGACTTTTGTCCCTGACTGAGATAATTGTTAGATCTCACATACAATGCCTACACCAGCACACTCTCGTGTACCACAGACATCGCTTTACAATCGTTTTCATTTTGAAGCAATCTGCTTTTAAATGGGAACCTTTTCAAGCTTTTCAAGATCTTTTTCCTGATGTTGAAATGTCTTGTTTTATATAAGTAAATTCTTAATATAAAAAGGTAAAATAAAAGCTTTCATTAACTATTCACCTACTAATCAGTATCAGTGTTTCCATTATACTCATTTTTTGCATGTGCTTCCCAGTTTGAGTGCATATATTGATCCACAGACAATAGTAAGCCAGGGTATGCTTTTAACCAAAAGAATAAAGAAACAATTTAGTGGAGTGCAGGAGCTGGATGGGGAAACGCAGGGGAGGGAGGGGAGAGAATTGCAAGGATAAAAGTTAAAGTATTTTCTGGGGAAGAAAAAAAGTCAATTTGATGTTTGAGACCAACACTGCATCTCTGATTGCTCTTTGGCCTGGCTTTCAACAGGTGCCCCAGACCACTCAGTTTCATTTTCTATGCATTTTGTTTGAGGAAAATTGATCTGGAACAAGTTAATGAGTGTGGCCACTTTTTTTTTTGTTCAAAAAACAGTTCAATTCCTGGCTTGCAGCTAGGTACACACCCATATTTGGATTAAATGTACATAATTCATTGCCTTTTTACTGTTTAATTTGAAAATTTAGGCCTACTGCATCTTTGTCACCTCATCTATACTGACATTTGATAATCAACATATTCAAATTCATAAAACCAGTCAGGGTTTTTCCAAAGTTTGCTGAAGTTTCCTGGGTCATTCTTCATTACAACTCATGGATGTGCTCTCACCCAGGCAGGACAGGGCTGTGCAGAAGGGCTGCCAGAACAGTGGCACATCATCCGCATCCATTTTAAAGTTAGGGCCAAAGGCTCCTGTGCCCCCTGGAAACTGCAAAAGTTCCAGTACAAAATTGTTCTTGGTAGTGAATATTGCTGAGGGCAAACACATCAACCACAAGTACTACAAAGGAAATTACATTTATTGCATTCCATTTTGGTTTAAGCTGCCTATATGACGTAGAGATTTCTGGTAATAAATTGGGGTTTATTTGTTTAGTTTTTATTCTATTATTTAGCAGAAAGTACCCCAGAAAATCGCGTTATTAGAAATAAGTTATACCTTTATGTATAGGGATAAGTGATTGCTGAAATCACTTCTCAGTTATGTAATGGATTCATGAAATCTCTTTTACCTAGAGAAGGATAGCTCAAAAAAGGATGAGAGACTTCATGTAGAAGTTATCCAGTGATACTCCTTGGCTTTGATTGTGTAGGAAGTCAGACTACATTGCCATAATGCCCCTTCCAGCCCTTGGACTATGAAACCACAGGGTTGCCATAATAAATAAATAATCCAAATTTTTACTTTGCTATTGATGAAGCAGATCATTCACTGCTGTTGGGTGCTTATTAGCAAAATGTTCAAACATACAGTAAAACTGGATTTATCTATTATTTTCAGGTCCAGGCTATCACCCTTGAGATTTTCCTGAATCAAAAAATTCATCCTCGAATCCGAATGTTGGCTGCAGCCATTTTACTTGAAACCAAGCCAGGTCTTCCAATCGTGATGACATTAGCTGATGCTGTGCTGAAGGAGCCTAGCATGCAAGTGGCAAGTTTCATCTACTCTCACTTGAGGGCCCTGGGTAGAAGCACAGATCCAGATCTTCAAGTGCTGTAAGGAAAATTCCCTTCCTAGGAGAAGCACTTGTTGCAAGCCAGTTGAGATGTTAATGCGCTCTCCAAACTTTTCCAGGGGTTCTGCCTGCAGAATGGCTGTCAGAGCTCTAAGTCCCAAGTTTGACAGGTCTGGATATCAGTTCAGCAAGGTTTTCCGCTTCAGCATCTTTAAAGGTAAGATCCAGAAGATTTTGTAGAAAATATACAATGATGAATATCATTGGGGAAACAAAATTGTACAGTATGAGAGCCCAATTCTCCTAGCCAGCTGTTAGGCTGCTTGTTGTTCCTCCATGTTTTCCTATCTTCAGTGAAAAAAATATGAGAATCTCAGGCTCTCCATTTGAAGAGTTTTTATGTCCCTGTGTGTTTTGCATTGTACAGTGCCAGCATGAAATTACCAGAGGGCTTGTGGGGCTCTAACCCTCCATTTTCATTAGTCAGGGAGGCACATGCTCCTGTATCAAATGCTGTATTCTCAGTGGTGCTTAACAATTTCATACCATTGTTCAGCACCAAACAAACAGAAGGGACCTAAATTACTGCTGAAGTGGATTAATTTCTACCAGTGTTGAACACCTACAACTCCTGCTGCATCCAAATGTGATGCTAAATACTCTTCACCCCAACAATTGTGCCCAGTGAAACAGAAAACTCTGAAAACATTCAGATGTGACAATTCATTGCACACATGTGCAGCTACATCAGGTTCATTGTCTAAAGATTTTTCTTGCATCTTCCTACCAGGATTCTTTACTAGAATGAGCAAATCCATGTATGGTATCTGGAGACTGGCCACTTACATCAGAGTTACACATGAAAATGCAGTTAAAGTAGGGAAGGACCAGATTAGAAGGGAGGTTTTGTTGGGCCACATTGTAGTTTTTGCTATTTTCCATGTATGTTATTTTTCTCAGAAGACTTTTTTAAGCAACTCTTCTATGTAAATAACCATGAGAGCCTCAGTGATTTGGCATAGGTAGCTGGTAGACTTGGGAGATTATAGCTCCAAACACAGTCTCCTTACACATGCTGTTTATCTATCAGGAGTCGGATGTTTTTAGAACTTTTGTCATTCACTGATATGTGTTAAGATTCTTCTCAAAACAATCAACATTAAGACACTCTGAAACATCTGAAATCCGTAGTGCTGAGTGTACAAGTACTGCTGCCTCCTTTTTGGAGACAGGGGTGTGGTTTCAAAGGCTTTTGTAAATCTTATTGTTGTCTTGCCCCAGTTTTTTGGGTTTTATGTGACCATTTAATGTGTGCTATCATAGAAATAAATATGATACATTCTGTAAGAATCACAGTAATATGCTATACATGTGCTTGCTGCCTCAATGATGGAGATAGCAAGTGTTCAAAGAAACAGTCACTAATATACACCACGTGAATATCTGTACTAGTTAAAATACATTCAGGGATAGATACATTTTCTGTTAATATGCAGATATATGTTTCTTGGTTTAGACAGTCATTTTGTCTTCTAATTTTTGCTTTTAAAATTAAGCCCTGTAAATTTTCACAAAGTGAGAAAGAAGGGTGCAATATGTGTGAGGGAGGCTATGTGAAATGAAATACTTTATTTTGGCTGTAGCCTGGAAATGCAGAAATGTAGCTGGGGAATTGCTGTTACTTCCTAGTGAAGACCATTGTCAGTAATTTGGCTACCACAGATAGGTAGGTCCTCATCCTGAAAAATAAAAAACAAGATCTTTTTCTCACACATGCTAATCTTAGACTTGCATAACTCAGCTAAATTAAGTCAATCTCGTACTACACTAGCATGGGAAGAGGATTTCTAATTTGATTTGTCTCCACTAGCCACAGGTAAAGTATTTTTCTGTGAGTCCATTCTGGAAGAGTTACCATAGTGACGGCTGTAATGCAGTACCTATTTCCTTGATAAAAACAAAAATCTGCCCCCAGCATCACAGATCTTTGTGGTGCTGGATGCTGAATTTTTAATGACAGGAGATAATGTCAGTTGAATGTATCTCTGCTCTGGAATTTGTCACACATGACCACCAAAAAATAGTGCTTCATGTTCTACACATTGCTGCTGAAATCAAAGGGGTGACTCAGGTTCTGCTCAATGTGAGGACTGTGAGATCTGTCTCTCAATATGCCCAGATTCATATAATTAACTGAGTACTGATGTTTATATGTACCAAAGATTACTTTCTTTGCTCACTAAGTTTTCTTTCCCCCATCTTTGGGGCAAGACATTAATCAAATATATGCAGGTGTCATCAAACTCTCATGGTGAAATGGCAAATATATTCTTGGAGCATTAGCACTATATAATGCCTGAGGTATGGAAAATATTCCTGCTCTCTTCCAGTCAATGAATTCTATATAATCATTTAATCATTTTTAAGCAATCCTTCTTAAGTATCAGGAAGTACCATGAATTTTTTAATTTACAGGTTTTGTGGTAAGAACATAAAAAATTTAACAAATTCACTTAGAGTACTGTGCCTCAGTTTAAGTGTCCTGTCCAGAAAACACCTGGCATTGCCTTTCTCTGCTCATGCAGAGAAAAACCAGTCTTCACATTTCTAAGTTTTCTGTCAACTCACTAGTAGTCCCAGTGTGGCAACACTTAGTTGTTTTGGTTTGTTTTTTTTTAATAGGGTCATCATTACTAGCTAATGAATGTTCTCCACTTATTCCTCTGTCAAAAGTGGGATGGCATAAATACCTGTGTCTTGATTGCAGGAGCTGTTTCTGAATCTCACATGCTGTAGGCAGATAGTGCCCAGCACTTTGGCTAGCACAGTACATTCATACAGCAAAACAATGAAGGCAATTAGGCAAAATTACAGTTCATACATATTTCTCTATTCTCCAGAAGGTGTAGGAACAGGAGAGGAGAGCTAGAAGGAAGCACAGCAAGGATGCCTATGAATCCTGTCAGCCTTGTTTCTCTTGAAACCTAAGGAAATTTAGAAAAGCAGAAGGATTACTGTAACTCATAAAGCAGGACAGGATCTAACTGTGCCAGAACTGGGAAGAATTCCTGACTGCGCTCTGCACTGATATTCTGTACCTAAGAACATTATGGATGATATATCTAAATAGAGGAATAAATAGAAACAAATTGTTTCCTCAAAGTTCACTCAGTAGTTATCAATAATTTAACAACTGGTGCATTTCATGTAAGGGTTACAGCATTTGGGACTAGATTTATTAAATAGTTTTTGAGTCATTTGAGAGAAAAATCTATAGCTCACCATCTGTCCTTACAAGACATTTGTATCGCTTTCCCTGAACTATTAGCAAAGGATGGCAAATCTGTTTTCATTTCTCATCTCCTTAGTCAAGGTGCCCTAAATGACGTCTCGTAAAAGCATTTCATAAGCTGATTTTACAGAGTGTGACTGGATGTAAATGATATGGACAGGCATATTTTCCATACTTGGAGAAGTTCACGAGGTGTGCCCATAGGAATTTCAGGAGGTTTAACAAGACCAAGTGCCAGATGCTGCACATGGGTCAGGGCAACCCTCCATATCAATCCAGGCTGGGGAATGAACAGATCAAAAGAAGACCTGCCAAGAAGGACTCAGGGTGCTGGAGAAGGAGAGCCTGGACATGAGCCAGCCATGTGCACTTGCAGCCCAGAAAGCCAATTGTGTCCTGGGCTGCAGCACAAGAATCCAGACCAGCAGGACAAGGGGAAAATTCTGCACCTCTCCTCTGTTCATGTGAGACCCACCTGCAGGGCTGCATCCAGCTCTGGGGCCCTCAGCACAGGAAAGACTTGGACCTGTTGGGGCAAGTATTAAGGAGGATGAGAAAGATGATCAGATGGGTTGAACACCTCTCCCATGAGGGAAGGCTAAGAGAATTGGGGCTGTTCAGTCTGGAAAAGAGGTGGCTCTAGGGTGACCTAGTTGTGGCCTTCCAGCACCTGAAGGGAGCATGCAAAAGACCTGGAGAGCAGCTTTACACAAGACATGGAGTGACAGGATAAGAGGGAATGTATTCAAACTGACAGGGAATCAGTTTCTATTAGATATTACAAGGAAATTCTTTACTGTGAGGGTGATGAGACACTGGCACAGCTTGCCCAGAGAAGGTGTGAATGCCCCAGTTCTGGAAGTATTCAAGGCCAGGTTGGATGCAGATTTGAGCAAACTGGTCTACTGGAGGGTGCCCATGCCCATGGCAAGAGGTTGGAACTGGATGATCCTTGTGGTTGCTTTCAACACAAACCATACTATGATTCTATGATATAGCAAAAGCAACTGGAAAAATGGCAAAACCACCATACAGTGACCAGTGAGCTTGTAGCTTTGCCCATTATTATTTAAAAAATTCAGAATATTCTGTTTATAACTGTTTTAGAGCTTCAGTTTTATAGCTAAGTTTTCTGGCCTTGCTCATATACTATTGATTATTAAATTAGTAAATAGATATAATCTGCACACTCTGACCTAAAAACCAACTGTGCTGTGTCTTACTGCCTATTTCTCTGCAGAGTTCCTTATGAGCGGGCTGGCAGCTAAATATTTGGTATTGAATGATGCAGGTAGCTTAATTCCAACTGTAGCAATGTCCCAGCTACGGGCACATTTCCTTGGAAGAGTGGCTGATCCCTTGGAGGTAATTGGGTCTACCCACAGTTTGCCCTCTAACCCCTTCTTAAAACCATCATCTACTGGCATCTGCACTTTTTCTTCCCACAGGTAGGAATAACAGCTGAAGGACTGCAGGAGATGTTTGCCAAAGGTTATGCTCTTGACAGGGACTGGGAGACTGACTATGACTTCAAGAAAATCCTGAAAACGGTAAATTCTGGGGCAAAACAAAATCTCTGATATTGCTTTCTCAGATGTAATGAAGAACCAGGCTTTTTTCATCTTCTCACACAGCTCTCTGACTGGAAGGCATTCTCCAGTGACAAACCTTTTGCATCAGGCTACTTGAAGATGTTTGGCCAAGAGCTGTTTTTTGGTGGACTTGATAAAAACGCCATCCAAAGTGCACTGCAGGTATCATTTTTATAGCACCACTACCCAAGCATCAAAATCTCTAAAATACTGTTACTTTCATACATTCTCTCCCTTTTATAAATTCATGGTTGGGTTTTTGTCTCTAGTATTAATCAAGGAAAATAAGGTCAAGCTTTGATCAGGATTATTTATAATCATTGCTGGCAGAATTTCCCCTGAGGCATAGTTAATGACACGGATCATGATATTCAAGTTCTGCTTATTTAGACATGTTGAACTCTGTAATTGCAGGCATGGTATGGATCTGATGAAAAAATCCCTTCACTAAGGAGAATAATCAGTAGCCTTCAAAGTGGTGTAGGGAGGCAGTGGACCAAAGCTCTCCTGTCCTCTGAGATCCGCCGCATTGTGCCCACCTGCACTGGCTTCCCGACAGAGACCAGCTTCTATTACTCTTCTATCACAAAAGTGGCAGGAAATGGTAACATAGCTCATTGCTTTAGCAATACAAACATTCTTGCTAGGACTGAAGGGCATTTTTAATAATTTCCTTGTTTTTTTTAATAGTTCAAGCACAGATTACACCTTCTCCAAAGTCTGATTTCAGATTGACTGAGTTACTAAATGCCAACATTAAGCTGAGATCCAAAACAAGTCTAAGGTAAGTATTTAGTATAAAATAAAAGAATAATATTTTCAAGTGAGAGACCATAAATATTCAACAGCTGATTGCTGCATGAACGTAATTATACCCTCCTTCTACCTTTTCAGCATGGCCAAGGAGGTGACCTTTGTAATGGGAATTAACACACACACAGTCCAGGCAGGACTGGAAGCACGCACCAAAATGAATGCTCATGTACCTGTGAATGTTATTGCCAGTATCCAGATGAGGGAAAAAAATATCAAAATTGAAATTCCGCCATGTAAAGATGAGACCAACATAGTTACCATAAGGTAAGACACAGCACTTAGTATCTTTCTATTTAGCAAAGCAGAGTCACCCAAATACATCTAGGAATCTTGTCTCTGACTTACAGCTTGGATAAGTGGTGGTGATTGGTATAGTTATGTTTATTTTAAATGAAGTGACATGCACTAAAGCTTTGCTTGAAAACATGTGTTACTTTCTGTGGTCTTCACTTGAAAATCCTCCTTAGGACTATATCTCAGTTGTTGAGATCCGTAAGCTATCTGAAACACAAATTACATAAAATTTCTATCTCGATACAAATATTTGAACTGGAAACACTAGGTAAGATATAAGCCAGATGAATCCTATCAGTTAGAACAGTTAACCCATCTATTTTGCATTAGATGCCTTGAAGCATAGAGGGTTTGGTGTTTTTATGCTTTTACTTTGTTCCCCTGTGGCTGCCATTTGGTTTTCTTACCTGTTAGGTCCCCCCTTGATTTATTATCAGTGCATGCAATTACAATACATTCTAGAAAACTGTTGTAGCCAGATGCCAAACAAATGAAAACAGATGGAAATACAAATGCAAAGAGCAGGAGGAAACAGAAAGAATATGTCCAAGGAATCAAAGCAGTAGACAAACTTAGAAAACCTTCTCACGCACACACATGAAAAAAAAAAACTGAGAAAGAGAAGCTGAAAATTCTTCACAAAGGAAAAAGCTTCACTGACAGCAGAAATCAGCGATTATACAAACCACTGAAATGTTAACAAGTTTCTGCTCTAGGAATACAGCCGTAAAAAAAGAGATCAGTTGCTTGATCCAGCTGCAATTAGCATTCATGGCTGCTGGCCCAGAGATGCTCTGCAGGTCTCCTCCATTTAGCCACCAGTTAGGCTAATCATTATTTTCCCTTGTCCTTCAATAGTCACAGACCATTTGACGTGCATTTGACATCTCATCCTCCTCCCCAAGACAATTCCTCCACTACATCAAGTGTTGTTGTAATAAGGTTCTCTCCATGCAGAGGTAGGCAGGATCTCAGCAATTCAGAGATGAAAAGTTGCCTGCATGATTTTTTTTGGTTCAGTTTCTTATGGAGGCCAGGACAGTCTGCTCCTAAGGTCATCAGGGACAGCAGGCAACAACTCTCACTAGTTCCCACTGTTAGAGAGAGGGAGGCAGATATTAATGAACTCAATAAGCACACTGAACTGAAATGAGAATATTGAATACTGATGGGGAGTTTAGAGCCTCAAGCAGAGAGAAATATTAGCAGAAGGATCCTCCCTGCAAATAGATAAAAAATATTCTCCTCCTTTGACTTAAGGGGAGATCAAATAAGACACAAAAAGGGTTAAATGCATTGCCATTAAGCACAAAGCAAGTCAGTATCAGAAACAAGGTATTACAGCAGAGAAGCCCATGAGTTCCAGCACAAGCCCTGCTCTAGACCCTGCAGCATTACCATTTATAAAGTGAAGTAGTCACTTGGAAATAGCTCCATAATGCCAAGTATATGAGAAAGCTAATACTCACTAGATGACTTCTAGCACCATCAATTTCTCTCCAAATAGCATTCCCATTCACTGTTACAAAACAAATGGCCAGTGGAAACCACACGGAGCAATGAAACAGCAATGAGTGCAAGTGAAGGCAAAGCAATAACTAGAGAATGTAACATTGAACCACATCACTGAGGAGGTCAAAGACCAAGCAAAGTAAAATCTTAGAGGTATGAAGAAAAACAAGCAGGTACGGTAGAGAGAAAGGAGATAGATATATAGATATATATAGCTATATAGACTGAGTTAAAAAATTTAATTCACCATAGTCTTTTTCTTCCTTTTACATAGATCTACCAAATAATAAAGATCCAATTGAAGTCAATGTTTTAGAGATATTGTGACACCTTCCCTTGTTAGCTTTAAATACCCCATTTAAAGAAATACTTCTAGAAAGCTATTGATCTTTCATGTGTTTTTAAGCTCTGTTCAAAATATTTTCATATTGGGCACTGTCTTGATGGTCAGCAGGTTACTTTCTACAGTCCCATGGCATTAAAGTTAGGCAGGATGTGGTATTATTTTCCCCATCATCTCTCACATTCAGACACAGGAAGCAAACAGTTTTCAATAGCATTAGGTTCATTTATATCCTACACACCATAAAGGTTATAACCTGTCATAGCAGTGGGATTTATATAAATTTTCAAGAGCCAAAAAGAAATTCAGGTTAGTAATCACAGACTCAAAAGAAGGGAAAAAAAAATAGAAAACTTTGGTGATAGAGAGGTTGCATTCCCAAGACAAATCAGCACATTATGGGCTCAACTCTCTCTATAGTAAAAATCAGAGCACAGTAATTACTTGTACTATGGAGAGAATATATAGCATGTGTTTCAATTCAATCCTATCAAAATTTAATTAAAATAATGGTTATTTTTAAGGCTCTTTTAACATAATTATTTAGTATACTACAGATGGCTACTTCAACATACTTTTAAACAAAATTTACAAGAAGTAAAAATCAAATAAATTTCAGGGGAAATTAGAGCTCTGTGATTAAAGTATAAATATGGAGAGCTGCCGGAGAATGCACTTTGCTAATATACCACATATTCATAATGACAGCCTACTGAAGTATATACATAATCATGAATAGAGCTTGTATCATAAGGGTTTTTGCTTATTTCAGCTGTAGGATAAGCAGAAATTGCTTCACATAGGCATCTTATTTGTAAGATGAGCCAGGTAACTATAAATCTCTTTGTCCAACATGGCTACACCATGTACAGCAGAGAATGCAGAGAGTGATCTTGTTGAGGCAGCAAGGTGTGTTTGGGGAGCACGACTCATTTATTTACATGTGATGTCACACTGTGCTTCAAAACCTGGAAAAATAGTTTTTTCTTGATTGTTTTTTGTTTTAAACAGACATTTGAGCTCTCCTGTCCCATGCTAGGGACGTATGTAAGGCCACACTCTCTGAAACATCAGCGTGTCCAGCACAGCTGAGTTGCTTGTCCCCTACCCATGCAGTGAGTTTGGCTTATATTATAGCACAGCTTCTTCTCTCACCCAAAAAAATGCACTAATACATATTGGAAAATCTCCTTTTTATTTTTTCTCCCTTGTGTGGGATCAGAGAGAACAGATTCTTTCATACCATAGCTTTAGGCCTTCTTTGTGACTGTTTTTTCTTGTTAAAGCACCAGAGCTGGCTCTTGTAGCCTATTTTTACTGTGCCGTGTGATTCTGCAGACATTGACATGTGTCACCTGTGATGCAGCTACATTTGTCGGCTCTCTGTGCTCAACAGGGAGGAATCGATCCTTTGCTTTCATTAGGTGGCAGGAGTAGACTATTCGCATAAAAATACTTAAAAAATTGGAAAAGAAACCCCAGGGCTTTCTGCTTGGAGATCCAGCCTGCAGTTCAGTGGTCATTTGAATTATTGAATGGGATTAAAATAAAACCATTTCCCTTTTTGTCTCTTTACCCAGATGAGCTATCTGAAATGCAAGTTGATTTGTATTTTCTTTTATCCCCTCAGCTTGTTAGGGAGAATATTTTATTTCAGATTCCATTCTTCAAGGTTCTCCTATCACCCAGCGTGGAGCGTTGCTGTCATGTCCTTATCTAAAAAAAGAGAGAGATGGAAAAGAAAACAAAGCCCACAGGTGACACACGTTTTATTGAGGTGTTCCACATGAAGAGCAATTGTGTGCTTTACATTGCACACAGCACGGTAGGAGCCTTCAAGAGGAAGAGAGGGCTATCAAATGAATACAAATTCATCTTTCAAATAGGTTAGATTGGAATTGCTCAGGCTAGTACAGTGTGGACCATATTAAAATAGAGACCATTTTGAGACCATCTCCATTCACTGTCACAGCAGCCACCTCCATTGGCAGACCACAAAAGCCCCAGGGCAAAGAGATCAGCTTCATCCTTGAGAAAGAGCATATGGGGAATTTTGAGGCGGATGTTAGCTGATAAATGGCTAATAAGGTAGAGCTAGCACGGTGTTAATAGCTGAGGGAAATAGGTTTTTGTCTCTCAAAAGCGTTTCAGCATTCAAGATGTTTTTCTGACCCAAGACAAAACTCACAGTTCACAGCACTGTAACGAGTTCCATGAAGAATGTGCGGTATGAAGCCAGGGGTTCAGGATATTTTGCCATGAGAGCCTCAGTCTGATGCTGCACCTTCTATCACTCATCTGGGATCCTGACTAATACACTTAGAATTCACAACACTGGAAACAATGTACCAGACAGATTTACATAAACAGGCTCTTAACCTTCCTGCTCAACTCTTTTGACCTCTTGCCAAGTCATCGCCAAGCCATGAGTATTAGTGAATTTAAATCAAGCTGGAGACACTTAGTTTCATGATTTCATGCTCCTTTCTTCAATTCTGCTCTAATAAAAATTGCACAGGAAACAGCATTCAGTAGCCACCGGTCCCCAGGCTGTTTTTTGAAGTTATGGCAGTATTTTTCCAAATACAGTGTCAAAAGTTAGAACTAAGGCTACTGCAGTGAAAACACAGAAGATGAATTTAAAAATTTCAAAGTCCAGGAGCTCAAAATAGGAGACTCAAAAATTTAATAGTGTAATCCACAGCCAGGCTTCTAAGCATGCTGTTTTTCATGGTATTAGAGTATGAAGATCCAATCAACTGAAAGGTTTTTAACCTGTACACATGATTCTAAAATTCTAACTGGGCTATCTGCCCCTGAGATTGTCTTTATTGACTCTTAGCAGTCCTTGAAAACACAACAGGAAGGATGCTGTAAATATCTGTGAAGCAATTTGCGAGGTATGATACTTGTTGCTGAGTGCAGGCTACAAGGCATTATTCAGGTCTGTTCCTCAGCAGTGCTTTATCAATACAGGTTTCCTCTAATGTTTATTTTGCAGGTCTAAGACATTTGCTGTTACACGAAATATTGGGGATTTGGCTGCTAGTAAGATGACTCCAGTTCTTTTACCTGAAGCAGTGCCTGACATAATGAAGACGTCCTTCAATTCAGATTCTGCATCAGGAGAGACTGATAACATTGGGGTAAATGATGTAGTGTCTGACTATTCTTTTTTGGGCTTTTAAACAGTAGGGAACCATATCTTTTCTCTATAGGAAAGGCTACAATTCATCTCTGACCAATGCTGATTCACTCAAATAAGTCAGATTCAATCTACTAACACAAATAGCCTTACAGTAACATTATTTTAAAATCTGGAGTGCAATACATCAAACTTACAACACTTTGTCTGAAGCAAAAGCATTTTCTTTGGTAATTAATTTTGCACTGCCATCTACAGGCCCACAATCTTTAAAATACTTCGCAACCATTATGGAAGCACCAGATTCCTGAGGCAGTCACAAATGTTGCACAAGATGCTCCATTGCTCAACTTGGAGAGCCAAATTTAATGCTTATAAGCGTCCTGATTCGAGGGTGGACCACAGTTTGTGTCATGACTCCCTAAGCCTGGTTTCCTTAAAAGCCAGGACAGGCTTTCTAAGCTGGGCAGTGCTGTGGAGGCATAGCTGTGACAATTCATTCAGTCCGACAGAGGCAGGAATACACTGGTTTCATTGTTATCCTGCAACTCTGAGGGTTTTCAGATAAAATAAGAGATGAACAGGGGACAAGAACAGCACTTTTCTATGGAGAAGTCAATAGACAAATGTGCTATCACTGAGAGCACTTTCCAATATCCTGGAACAAGCTTTCTTCTGCTTTGTACTTCTGTGCTGCCCTTCCTGAAAACTCGGCACTCCACAGTTATTCTTAAATGAACAGCAGCTGAAAAATGGCACTGAGTGGAGCATTTCTCACTATCACCAAAAATTCCAGGTTTTTGGTAGGGTTCATGCAAGACTGGAATCTTGTGAGACATGATAAACTGCATTAAAAAACTAATTGCAAACATGAATTATATGTGAAACAAAATCTTGTGATTATTGTGTCTTTAGGTATTTGCTTCATTGCTTCAGGAAATCATAGTTTTCATTTCATGGATTTGATTCCAATTTTAATTAATTTTAATTTGCTCTTCTCTAAGCATTGTTTATCACATGTAAATTACATAGTTTTTAGTGGAAATTTCTAACACATGATATGTTTTGACCATTTAATTGATATAGTGTCACATTCATGTTAGACCTCACCTGACTCAGAATTTTTGTGGACATAGTTGAAAGTTCTGTTGTCTGACACGTCAAAAATGAAAGGAAAAAACTCCAGTCAGTCTAAAACACAGTCAGTTTTATCAAGAACCAGTAAACACTGTCTAATATTCCAGGAAAACAAAATTAAGTATTTAGAATTAATTTGTGACATAATTTCCCATTCTTACAACCTGAAGCTCTTTTTTTACAGTAGGTATCTAATCAACCCATTCTGATGATAATTTTGTCCACTTTAAAACCAAGTTGTTCTATGTCACTGCCTTGCTATCTAAAATAAACTGGTTAATTCCCCCTGCAGAGTACAGGTACTGTTACCAAAATATGATGCATAACATGCAGGTAATTACTCTCATTTTTATCTGAGTTCACTTGATGTGTGTTCTATCCAATAGGGTAGACAGTCTGCAGAGGATGTTTCATCTGGAAATCCCTTTTCTTCTGGACACTCTTCTTCCCAAAAAGAGCCATTTGTTCAGTCTGTGTGCTTCAATGCGAGCACATTTGGGGTTCAAGTGTGCTTTGAGAAGAAAAGCGTGCACGCAGCATTTATCAAAAACCTGCCTCTTTATTACCTGGTTGGAGAGCATGCCCTGAGAATCAGCTTCAAGCCAGGTAAATGCAAGTGGGCACAAAAGAGAAAATAGGGGGTGGAGATGTGTACATACACACATACATACATATAGATAGATACAGATCTATATGTACATATCTATTTTATGCATCTTAAGTACCACTAAATCTACAATTAGAAGAACCAGGCCAGCCAGTATTGGCAACAGTCTATGCTCACAGCAGGAATCCATTTCTCCCCCACCTGCCTGAGCAGCAATTTCCCAGCTCTCCCAGCAATGTCACTCAGCGTGGCCAGCATCAAGCAGAGCTGATCTGTGCCTGCAGAGTGTGTCTGATGCATCCTGAATCATTGGATTTGGGATGCAAGCACGAAGCAATTGGACATGGGCAACAGATCTGATGCAGTGTCCTGTAGCTACATTCTAAAACCCAGACTCTAAAAGGGAATTATGGATTAACCCTGCCAGGATCTAGTCCTTAATGTCTTAATCCATGATCATAAGAAATAAAAGCACAGCAGGCCACTGAATCTAGGTCTCCTAAGTATCAAACTAATGACCTAACCATTGGCCATTCTTTAGCATTCAAGAGTTAAGCCTCAATTCCTGTCTGACATTTAATTCTCTAACCCATGGTTTATCTCTTTAAACAATCCAATTCACTTGACTTAAATCTGCTGATCATTCTGTTCGTTGACTTGAAAATAGTCTAGCATCATAGTAATATTTTCAAATTTGTTTGCCATTAATAAGTGCTTCAGCTGTTAGAGAAATTTTTTAACAAAATTCCTCAATACCAATAATAACCACAGAACACTTATATTTGAGAAAAAATTACTAAATAAATTATGGTGAAATTGGCTTATTCTCTCATTCAGTTGCTAATAGTAACAATAATACTAATTGTCATGCAATTTCAGTATCCACTGAGGCACCTATTGAAAAAATACAAGTCACAATTCAAGCAGGAGACCAAGCTCCTACAAAAATGGTACGTCTAGTTACATTTGAAGATCCAGAGGCACAAGCATCTTCCAGAAAAGAAGCAATTAACAAAGTGAAGAAAATCCTTGCTGACACCAATGATCAGGTACTCCTGCGAAATTCCACTTCTGAATTTGTGGGAGACACTACACAAAGCTTATTTTTATTCCTTCTACTAAGTAGCTTCCTTTGTTTAGATATTATGCCAAAGTGGAAAATAAAGACAGACTTTTGGATACACAAGTCTTTCGGTAGGTCTTTTGTTTGCATTCATCCTTTCTCCAAGTGAAAGACATTAGAAGGAGCAGGTTGGTTTTGCATGTTTTTCTGAAAATCTCTTGTAAGAGATAAAATAGCTGTTGTGTGGCCAAAAAGTAGTCTGTTATTTACAGCTACTGCAACTGCAGCAAAATGCTCTGACACTAACTACACAACCTGCCCTGAGACAGTGATAGCTACAGTATTGTCATTACTGACACCAGTTACGTGTCATTGTGAGGCCAACAACTGCTGCACACACTCCTTATCACAAAAGTGTTCGGTGTGTTCTCCTTATGTGTGGGTTTAACACATTATTATGAAATTGCCTTTGAATTATTGTGATGTGTTGCAAAGATGTTATCAAGCATACACCTTGTATTCTAAGGCAGCAGAGATTCAGAGATGTCTGCATCTGATTTCACTTATGCCGTTCTGCAGGAACACAAAAAAATAATTTTTTTCCAATGTTACCCTTGACTAGGGGACAAGAAAATACAGGAGCTCATCATCCAGTGCCAGCAGCGCCAGTGGAAGTGCCGAAAGTACAACGAGCAGCCCCTCCAGCAGCGACTCTGATGACAGAGCATCACAGGCAGGCACCCAGATAAATCTGAAAACAGGGCAGTTCAAAGCCAAAGGAAAGAAGTTCTACCCATTTGGGGGCAGTAGGAGCAGCAGCAGCAAAAGCAGCAGTAGTGATAGCAGTAGCAGCGATAGTAGTAGCAGCAAGAGCAGCAGTGGTAGCAGTAAGAGTAGTAGTAGTAAGAGCAGCAGCAGTAGTAGTAGTAGTAGTAAGAGCAGCAGCAGCAGTAGTAGTGAGAACAGTAGTAGTAGTAGCAGTAAGAGCAGCAGTAGTAGCAGCAAGAAGAGCAGTAGTAGTAGTAAGAGTAGTAGTAGCAGTAGCAAGAGCAGCAGTAGCAGTAGCAAAAGCAGTAGTAGTAAGAGCAGCAGCAGCAAGGAGAGCAGCAGCAGTAGGAGCAGCAGAAGCAGTGGTATCAGCAGCCAGAGCAGCAGAAGCAGCAGCAGCAAAGGCAGTACTGGAGGCAGCACAGGTAGCAGCAGCAGTAGCAAAGCATCTGGTATAAAGCATAAGGCTAAGAAGCAGTCCAAGACCACATCATTTCCACTTGCCAGTGCTGCTGAAGGAGAGAGAAGTGTCCGTGAGCAGAAGGCTAAAACACAGAGTAGCAGCAGCAGCAGCAGCAGCAGCGAGAGCACTGGTGCTTCCCGTTGGCGCAGCAAGTCTGACCAAGGAGCTGAGACAAAACGTGTCAAGTCCCAAGTTCACAGAGGCGGTAGTCACACTTCCACAGAATGGGTAAAATGTCTAATACTTTGACTTCTGCTAGGAGGTGATCTTGACTGACCTGTAGGTAATTACTTCTTTTTGATTTTTGTAGGAATATCACCTTCCAAAAGTATACAGTCTCCGCTTCAAGTCTGCTCACGTCCATTGGGTAGGTGCCTAATTCAAGTGCACATTGCCATGGTAGCTGCAGCTGATGTGATCAAACCTGTTACTGAAGGGCTTTATTTGGGCCATTTCCCCTGACCATTCCATAACCCCCAATAACAATATTTATGATGAATAAAAAAAGCAGATTTATTACTAATATGCTATTACATGACATCCTTTTGGTGTTGCAGCACTTGCAATTCTCAAATTTGGGTCAGGACACACAAATGCAGCCAAAACTAGGTTAACAAAGACCATGGGGGAATGATAAAACAGTGGGACTTTCCAATGGGAATAGTTATGTTCACAGTTCTTAGGCAGCCATGGCAAAATAGATTTTTTCAGAAATCAGGTTCAGTACACATTCTGGCACAGAGGTTTTTTAGCATATATTAGAAGGGTGATAATGGAGAGACTTTTGTAGGTGTTACCTGTACAGCTATTATATACCTTGCATGTGAAAAAGGAAGATGATTTATTGTGTTATTCATAAAATTGTATTATCTTTTTCTTTCTGGACATGGATGTATTTGACCACTTATGAAATGCCACTTTTCATTTTCCCTAGCATTAGACCCGAACACTGTGATGTTGCTCTTTGCAATCAGTATCTATGCAGTCTTTTTTTCAGCAGAGATGTCAAGGTGGATACAAGGCACATTCCAACACATTCCAACCCAACAAAATTCATGTCTATACATGGAAATAAAAATAACACTCTAGATATGTCCAAGTCCGTTACCTATAAAGGGAGGCTGGTAACCTATTATTAACTATTTTTATTTCATAGCATCCAGATCATAAAGGATCAAGCAGTTCATCATCATCTTCTTCTGAGCTGGGAAGCAGCCACAGAAACAGCAGCAGCAGTAGCAGTGACAGCAGCAGTAGCAGTGACAGCAGCAGCAGCAGCAGCCACCACCACCACCATGGAGAAAATTCTGCCCACAACTCCAGGAGGAGCAAAAGAGTCAGCATCCACCATCACAGCCATGGCTCCAGCCTGACACGTGAGGTACAACTGTGTGGGGTACCCAGAGCAGCCAGGCTGGCTGCTGAGCTGGAGATGTAGATGAGGTAGCACTAACCAGGTGTTAGGCTCAGGAGGGACACTAAAATTAAAGTCTGTAAATTGAAAGCCAAAGTTCATTGAGATATTTCCCCCCGTAAAAAATCTCTTTTTTTTTTTCAAATCCCCTTGTGTTCGGGTTTGTCTGTTTCCTTTCCTCCATTTCTGAAGGTATTTGCAGTATGTGAAAACCTGGGTTTGGAAATTATACATGTTGAAGGGAATGTAGCTGTGAGTTAAAGAGAAAATAATTTTCTTTTTCCTGTGAAAGCCCAGAATACAAAATCAGTACCTTTAGGTAAAAATCAGGAAGAAATAATAAGTCTGCCTAATTATTTTTAAATGTAGACTGGAGTTCATGAGTGCATGCAGAGTATAACTAAAATCAGACTTTCCGTGGACATTACTGATTGGTAAATGTGAAGGCCCATTAAGCACAGATTGCTTTTACCTTTATTATGCACACAGTATTCTATAATTGTACTGCATAAAGGTATCTACATAATAATAGAACAAATAGCTCTGCAAATGCAGGCAATGTCATGGGAAATTCTGCTACTAAGAAGGATTTCAAAATATTTGATTGGCTTGAAGAAACTGTAGTATAGTAAAATAAGTTGTGAATGTGTATATTACTCTGAGTGTCTCTAGCACACATTGTAGGCAATTACTTGAAACATTACCATAATGAACAAAACCTTGCTATATGCATACAGATAGCTTGAAAGCATCTTGGATCCCTCATCAAAATAATCCTGTCTTTGAATAAGTAAGTTTCCAACCAAGTTCATCTTTAACTATTGTGGATATAGAAATGTGTACTGCAAACTGAAGTGATGAAGGACAAGGGCTGCTGCCTGCTATCAGTGCACATTAACTGGACTGCAGGCTCTCTGGTGAACATACAGGAATCCTTAAACACAGATGGTCGGGGGCTCTTTTTCAGCGCAACTTCCTGGGAGACGTAATTCCACCTGGCATCACGATTGTGGCACAGGCAGTGAGGAGTGACAGCAGAAATCAAGGTTATCAAGCCACAGCATATGTTCGTTCTGATGCTGCCAAAGTTGATGTGCAACTAGTTGTGGTTCAGCTGGCTGAAACCAATTGGAAAGCGTGTGCTGATGCTGTGATACTGCCTCTGAAAGCACAGGTAAGTGCCTAGGCAGCTTTGCACAGAGGGACATCCACAAAGCCCAGAGCAGGCACAGAGAATCTGCTGATTAAGAGTATTAAACAGGAAAGGCATACTTGTTTTTAAATGTTTCATAAAGTTGGGGAAGTTTCAGAAAATATTTCACCATTAAAACAGAAAATAGTAAAAAAAAAAAACTCACTTCAAACTCTGGCAAAAAAATATTGATTTTCAAGATAAATCACAATATAACCAGTAGAAGTATTAAAAAAATGAAAAATTGAATTCTTCATCACTATTTATTATCTGTTCTACTATGAGTTTTCTTGTCTGGGAATCTCCCTGTTTTTCTGTATGTAATTTATTGACCTCACGTTTAGCTCAGTTGTTTAGAGCAGGGTGTGGATAACACTAAGGAGACTGGATTTGATCCCTGTATGGGCCATTCACTCAGGAGCTGAACTCTTTCTGGATGAAGTTGGATGATCCTTCTCGGTCCCTTCCAAGTCAGACTGTTCTGTGATTTCAAAAGACTCATAACTCAAACATATTTACATTTTATTTCCTAGGATTTATATGAAAAGATGGAAAAAGCAAAGCTGGGTAGCAGGTTGATGCCAAAGAGAGGATCATAAATGAAGGAAAAGGTCCTTACTTTTTTTGCATAGCCCTGTGCTGTGCTTCCCATGAGTTTTTTAGAGCAAGAGATGTTTGTGCAACAATTTATAAATCTCTGCTTTTTGCAGCTGCAATTAACAAATTTAGCATGATATTCACTATTGAAGAAAGTGGGGTGGGTTCAAATCAGGAGGTCTTGGGGAAGGTAAAGACAAATTATAATGCAGTCCTCTTCTAGGAGAAAATACATATTGATTAAGTTACATCTAAGGAAATCTCAACATGTTTCAGTGACTGCTTTGAGACAGTGACATGTGTATGTAGTTTTTCACAGAACAGAAAACTTTTTTCCTACTATGCCTCAGCTTTTGCATGAACAAGTCAAAATTTCTCTGTGAGTCTGTTTAAAGATTGGAAATATGAAAGATCAATGCACAAATTGGTGAAAGAAAATTTTGCATTTTGAAATGGTCAAGGTTCATTCTGGGATTCTTTTCTGGGAACTTTGGGTGACTGTTTCCCTGTTTACAAAGGCCAGACTGAGATGGGGCAAGGAGTGCCAGGATTACAGGATAGAAGCAGTGACTACCACAGGACAACTGGCAAGGAAGCCAGCTGCACAGCTGAAGGTGCAATGGGGAAAGCTTCCATCCTGGATAAAAAAGACAAGCACAGAGTATGTAATTCATTATTTCCTAAATTTTTATTTGACTTTTTTACCCTACTTGGCTTTTGAAAAACACTGAAAGAATGGATGAAATTTTTCAACCCAAACATACTTGTCTGGGCGGTGCTTGGATGGTAACCACAAGTTCAGTGGTACACAAGTATTTTATGAATGTGTTCTACTTTTTCCATATGTTTCATATTAAATGATAGACTCCAAATATTTTAAAAGTATGCTTGATTTCGTTTTCCATATTTTAAAAGTATGCTTGATTTCATTTTCCATATTAAATAATTCTCTATTTCAGTTCAAAATGCCTTTTTGTTTTAAAATATTCTTCTGTTCAGTCTCAAAAATAACCATTTTAAATAGGCAAAATAAAACCAGTGTGTTTCTTCTTGATAAAATCAACCATTTAATTTGACCCAAAGTAATAATTCCTCAACTTTTCAGTTCTTCCATTTTTTCCTGAGTTTTTGGATCTGCCAGTAGTCCTCATCATCCCATGTGTGCTTTTGTTCCTGCACCTGAGTTTGTCACATCTTGTTTATCTCTAGATTCATGCAATACATTCCTGGTGCAGCACTTGTGTTGGGCTTCTCAGAAGTACATCAGAGAAATCCATCTCATGAATTTATAGTAAGAGCAGCTGCAACATCTCCACGAACAATTGATACAGTAATTAAAGCTCCTGAGGTACACTAAATTTTTATTTTCATTTTCCTTACATTGAATGACTTTCAACTTAGAATATTTTGACACTTAACATAAAGAAACAAAAAGCAAAACATTCCCTTTTAGAGAATCTGCTATATACCTGACTATATGAGGTGGGTGTTCAAATACATACAACAGGTCCCCTGATTTTGGGCTGCTTTGGCCCAGTGCAGAATAAGTTGAAAATCAGGCTCTGTAGTCCAATACTTTATTTGCATTCTGAGAACAGCAGTGAGGCCAAATTGTCTCAAGTGTGACTGCTCTGCACTCACACCTTTATGCATTTTAACCCAGTTTGACTAGCTCTTGAACGAGGCTCTCAGATGGAGGGGGCCTTGAGAGCACTTTGCACTCTGCTGCAGCCACAAACAGCTCCTGTGCGTGTTGGCACTGCAGTCCCACATCTGCAGTAACCATGCTTGATGTGACTGGTCTGAGCAAGCCACAAATGCAACTCTGCCATAACCAAACTGGAGCAGTTAGTCACCCTCTCACAGGAGCCTGCACAGGCCTGGTCTGCAGAGTCCCACTAATTAATTGGTCCTTGTCCACCAAATTCCTATGCACCTCTTTGAGTAATTGCCCCTATGGATCTCTGGCAAATTAATAACAGCTAGCTATTCATACACAGAACCTTGTGTGTCTCTAATCCACCACAGTGCTTCAGTACTGCAGGATCTTTAATATGTTATCATGAGAAAGTCAGTGCATTAGGCATTTATTTGATTCTCTTGGCAAATAAAATTTGTAGCTACAGTGGAGGATCTTACCCTAATGCTGAACACGCCAGTTCTCAACCCTTAATAGATGAGATTCATTTTTCCAAACACATCCATCATCTCAGTTACTCAACTTGTTAGCTTATTATTTAATAAGTCACTCAAATATCACTTAAACTCATCTCTATCAGCTACTTTTCTATGTTCTTAAAAATTTCTCAAAAAGTCAAGTATGACTAGAAGAGATGATGATGATTTCTCACAAAAGCTGAAGGTTAGGGTACATTCTGTCGAGACTAACACAACTGCAATTGTAGAAATGCATCTTCAAAGGTTGTTTTTTTTTCCAAGATAAGACTGGGGTTTTTTTGCAGTCATATCTTGAGCATATGGTTCAATTTATCTTAATGTATTTTCATTTCTGCTTTTTCAGGTAACACTTTATTGTCAGGGATTCCGATTGCCATTCACTCTGCCCTTAGGCCCATCTCCAGCTTACGAGACTCGAGATATCACTGCCTGGAATTTATTGCCTGCAATAGCTTCACAAATAGCACAAGAAGATCAATGTAAATGTTACTTATATGTTTGTCTCATGAATAAGCAATGTGTGTAGATCATACACTGCCATGGCTGGGCCTTGCCTTTCCTTCTAATGGTCTTACAGGGAAGCATAGCATGCATCTGTAGCCCTGCTTCAAGCAGCTCTTTCCCTCACAGAGAAGCAGTTTTTTTGGCAGATGAATGAAGAGGCTTCAAAGTGCTGTAAACATTCAGAGTTTGGGAATCATTCATGTCTTCAAGGACTAGAGGTTGTCTTTTGCCCATCCTGAGAAGGTGCCAGCTCTGCATTGAGAGGCATCAGGTGATGGGCACAGAAGAGTCCACATATTTTCTGTGCAGTTTATTTTATTCAAAAAGGAGCCACATAAGTTTCTCCTGGTTGGTGTCTAGCACTTCGGTGGGAAATGGGGAGTTTGTATCACAGTTTGTTATGGCATCCAGTTTCTCCAGAATTTTGTACATTTTATTCCCTGTTAGCTTGAGTTTTGTGTTTGGCACGTAATCAAAATCAATACTGGTATAATCTACAGCAGGTAGCTATTTTGTAGTGTTCTCATGTCCTTATAGACTCCGGCCTCTGCCAAGGAGGTGAAGATTTCTTCATGTTTGCTGGGTAGTTCAATCTCATAGAGGTGTCTTTCAGTACTTCACAGCAACACTTAACAGTGGTCACATCTGCCACTTCTTTATGGTTTTGTCTTGCAGCCACGTGTGAAATCAGGGAGAGAGATTTCAAAACATTTGATCGTGTGAGCCTTTCATGTTCTTTCAATAAAAGCTGCAACCTGGTGGTGGCTCAAGACTGTACGGAATACCCAAAGTTCATCATTTCTACAAGAAAGGTTGATCCTCAATCCTTCTCAAGAGAGGTTCACATAAATACAACATCAGCGTAAGTGTGATTTTTACTGAGGCTTAGAAATTAGGTACAAAGTTTCTCAGGGAGTCACTCTAGGAGTAAGAGATATCGAGTTTCTAGCTGAAACTGGTTCTCAGTAAGACATATGGGAAAGAAAGAATTTCTAGAAGGAATCCTTGTCTGAGGCTCTATGGTGTAGTTGCTCTTGTCTTGAATTCCACAGCCACCAATATCTGATAACTTGCTCACTAAGTGCCCATGTTTTCTTTTCTTTAAAGGTTAACTATTAAAGCGCACAGTCTCAATGAATTTTGCACTTTGGAAAGAAAACTGCTTGTTCAGTCATTCAAATTCAGATAGTCACAAATATCTATACTTTTCATATTTAACCACGAATTTATTCTCTTTTATTTTTGCTTTTTCTTAAGGAACATCACAATCTGTCCTGCCTCAAATTCGTCTCTCCTTGTGGCATACAATGAAGAACGAGTTCTATCACACAGTGGAGGTTCTGAGTATGCAAAAGGTAAGCTGTGATACCCAGTTTTCCAGGACTGACCTGGGAGCTAAATATCAAGATTTTATAAATTTCACAGAAAAATCTCAGTGTAAAGAAAACAAAAGTAGAATTAATTCAAACAGAAAACTAAGGACTACTTTCTTAACTTTTGTAGTGACTTATGTTCATGTTTCCTATAGTATATATGCTCTTACTTCTACTCCTCCAGCATAAATGACAGGTGAATAAAGCCCTTTCTTATCATATACCCAGCTTGGTGATTGTTCAGAAAAAAAGTTCATGTTGTAGTCACAGGGAGATGCTTTAGTTCAGACATTTAGCTGGAGCACCACCACTGTCATTATCATTTCAAAATTTAGCATACTAGCTACAGAAGTCAGTTCCCACTATAGGTAACAGCAGTAGAATATTTTTGAAAATATATTATTTCTTCTATTTTTGTTTTTCCTCTCCACTTAAATATACATATTTAACTGTAGCAGCAAAATGATCATTGTGAAGGAAAATGCATTGTGGTGAGTTTTGTGTTACACAGTTTCTCCATTAATTTAAGATGATCACTGTATGATTCACCATCTTTTTACAGGCAATGTTAAAATTTATAAAAATGGAAAAACAGTTACTGTGGAAGTTCCAGAACTCGGACTGAAGAAGGTGACTTTTGATGGTGTAAATCTTAAGGTACTGCACTTACTTTCAAGGTTACTGCTTTCTTTCTGCCTAGCGCCTTGCCAGTGTGACAGACCAACACTTCAGCATTCACAACAAAGCTGCTCTACTTTGCAGGTTACAGCTGCTTCGTGGATGAGAGGAAAGACCTGCGGAGTTTGTGGTAACAATGACAGAGAAAAGGAAAATGAGCTGCTCATGCCAAACCATAGGCTGGCACACAGCTGTTCTGCGTTTGTTCATTCATGGGTACTGCTAGAAGAAACCTGCTCTGGTGGTGAGTGGATCTGGAAAAACTCTATGCTTGGATAGATTATGATTTCACTTTTCCTCTGCCAGGAGCTAGAAAATAATTTTTTTAAAGCAGTAAATACCTTTTACTTAGAAATTTCAATAGCTATATGTATCCATTTTAACTTTATTAATCACTGACTGTTTAAAACACTGCTTGTGAATATAGAGAATATATAGTCCAGCAAAAGTCTTTGTCTCATGTGCAATTCAATGTTAAATAATTGGTTTTTATTTCTTACGCTGAGTAGCTTTTTTTCTTGAGAAGCAAAATCAACCTTAATCTTGCTCCTACAGGAAAAAAAAAGTGTGATTTTCACCATTGTATCAAAACAGTTTCAGCTGTTGTCTTGTCTGCAGACTTAATTTCACCACACAAGGTGAAGACTATGAATACAGTGTCAGATCTTACACTCATGTAAATTTCCAATGTGCAAAAAAATTCATTATTGTTCTGCACCATGTGAGGGTGCAATCTCAGGAAAATATTTAGAACTACTCCTACAGTAAAGACCTTCATCTCACACGCAGCTGGAAAAACAATGTTAGATTCCCAAAATATCAATACAGTTTTGTTTGGTAGGTCTCCATTTACCTTGGACCTGAAATAATTTTATTGAAGTTAATGGCTGCCTTCTCCTTGACTTCAGTGGCAGCAGAATTATTCTTATCTGTGTGTCAGGAAACAGAGTCGTAGCTGGGATCCTGTTAAGTTACATTATACCTTTCTAGTGAGATAATTGCAGCATTATAAAAATCATCCAATACAAAAATTATCCTTGTTGTTATTAAATAAATGCTGCCCTACGGTTGACATTTTTCCTAATGCAATGAAGTAGCCATTGTGCTTGCAGTATCTATTCTTAATAGCTTTCAGACATGAGAGGTTATTTTCTGTGTATTATGTAGTTCTAAAAAACTGAGTATACATGATTCCATTTGGGTTCTATTGTGCAATTAGATTTTAAAAATAGCTCCCCTTCCAGACTCTTTCCCCAACTTATTATTGTCCTATCTTGATAACCTCGCTACTGTGAAAATGGTTTGTCAGATACCTGTGTTTTAATAAAAGCTGAAGAGAAAATATGGACCTTTATTATTGCAAGGATTGATTGGGATTTATTTCCACAATTTTAACTACCTTTCCTTTTCCTCTCAGGGTGCAAGCTGCAGCGCAGTTATGTGAAGCTGAATCGAAACCCTACTATTGATGGTGAGGAATCCACCTGCTACTCTGTTGACCCAGTACTGAAATGTATGAAAGACTGTACTCCAAAAGAAAAGGCTTCAGTAAAGGTTGGCTTCCACTGCTTCCCAAAAGGTACAGTGTTTTTCTCCCTCTGTGTGTCACGTACTGCCGGAGCTGTCAGAGCACTCGAAAGAACAAAACACAGCACAGCCATGCACAGACCTGTATTGCTCCGGCTCCTCTCTGAGCTGCTGTTTTTAATCCCATTAGTATTTGCTATAACTGCTGACAGTGCTGGCCAGCTAAAAGCTAGGTTAGGTGATGGCAGGTAGCATCATCTGAGAAAAACATTTGAGGAGGTAAAAGGGGCAGCAGCGATCAATAAAATCACAAAATAAAATTTGTCATGTCTTCAGGATCTCCATAAAGTTGAGATAAGCAACACTGAGTTCTTTTATGTACATTACAGCCTGCAATTTTGTGTAGACCAGGGCAGGCAAGGCAATTGAAAGTCAGTCAGGTAGTGTGACATGAGTGCTGTAGTTAGACTGCCATGCTATGCCACTGTGCAATACATCAGCAAAACCACACTGCTGGAAGTTTCTCTAGATTGTTCCAGAAAATGGTTTGGCTTTTAAGGTATTTTATACACACATGCTCATGCTCCAGATTAAAAAAAAAAAACCACAATCCTTTTTCTCATTTCATTTATACCAGGATAAAAGGCACTGTCTAATACAGTTTCACACTGATGTTATGTAATCATGAAAGGAGAATCCAACCTGGAACCCACAGATATTTCTGGAGCATTCTTTCCTAAGTCTTTTAATTAATTACCTATATAGCTTACAGGGAACCCTAACATTAGGAAGTATCTATCGAAGTGGTTTGTTCTCTCTTAACCATTGCTGGCCAAATCCATGGTTAGCTGAGATAATCCAGTGTAGTGTCACTGGAGCCAATGCACCCCTGTGTTGAGTAGGGCTGGAAAGGACAGGGTATTTTATGTCTGAATTTAAACATCTGTGTAGAACTTTGCACTTCGCTTGTGTTATTAGCATCTGCAATGTGCTGAATCAGCCCAGAAAAGCTGAGAGGATCTCTCTCTGCGATAGTCAAATATCTGCAACAACCTATGCAACAAGTAGCACAGAGAGAGTGTTAATAGTTTTGGTGGCTCCCTGAGATGAGAATGGATGCATTCTTTCATAAACAGAAAAACCCACCCTCTACAAAAATCCTTCCAAAATCTTGTTATATCCATGTTTCTCAGATTTCTATTGTGTATATCTCTGAAGTGTCATAACCCCAGGCCACTCACTGCCTTAGAATATTAGGCTATAATAAAGCTGTCTCGTTCTCTCACAAAGCAGTTTGAGAAAAGAGGAAAATCAGGAAAAAAAAATTATGTTAGTTGTTGCAGCTAGTGCTGCTTGCAGAGCAACTGCAGGCTTCTCTTGTTCATTTACTGAAGCAGAGACTGGGGAGTCTCTGCTTGCAATACTTCTAATCAAGACCTTGTTTATTTATTTATTTGTTTGTTTGTATGCTTATTTATTTGTCCTGAAGAGGAAGCAGAAAATGAGGAGGAGAGGGAGGAGGAAGAAAAATATTCCATTCATCATTCTTTAACTTGCTAAATTGATTGCTTTTTCTTAGGCTAAAGATCAATAGGAATACAAGGCCAGCACTTAAAAACTATTCTTTTTCTTTCTTTATCTAATGCCTTGGAGAAGCAGTAGAAGCAGTAGAAATCTTCATCTTTCTCAGTCTAGGAACACGCATGCACAGGACAAAGAACTTATCTCCACTATTTATATGAGAATTCAGACATGATAACTTGCTGTTTCAAAATTCAAGGACCCCATCACAGCCAAGGACCCCACTTGCAGTGGAGCAAGGATTAAATGAAGTACAAGAATGCAGAATTTCTCCTGTTGCCCTCAAATCAGCAAGACTGTGGCCTTAGGAACTTCACTGAGGCAGGCATCACTCCAAGCTTAAATCCACATATTGGTTTATATTTCAAACATGCCACAAGGGGATCAGTTACATGGGGATCAGTTACTCACCCACAATCCAGTTTGCAAGGAAACCATTTCCTACATGGATAAGAATGTGCTCAGACCCACAGTGGGCCAAGAGTAAGAGACATAAAGTATATAAAAAAACCCAGAATTCAGACATTTTACAGCATTTCTCATTTCGCAGCATGGAAATATAATATACATTTTTAAAAGCATCTCCAGCATCTTTCTGGGAAATATTTATTATCCAGTTTATTATGCAAAACCTGTGCTTAATGTTGGACAGTAATTTAGCCATGGGGAGTGTTAACCTTTCAGAAGATAAGTGACTGATGCAACCTGAACTCATACATCAGTGTCCATATTTCCCTGTGATGAGGGATGGCATGTTATAAATGTACTGTCCAACTAAGGAATAAAACAAATGGAAGTAAAATTATGAAAGCTTTATGCATTCTTATTATACAAACTTAATCTAAATGGAGATCCTAATATTCTTCCAATGCAATGATAAACCTCCAACTAGCTAGGAATATTTATTGGGAGGATGAATATCATTATTCCATTTAGATTATTTCAGCATTAAGGAATATGGCTTATTCAAGCTGCTGTTGATAAAGCAGTGTGGTAAGGTTAATACTGCAACTGAGAATGCTCTGCCAGATTTCACAGTATATGGGAAACTTTAATTAGAAGTTTATGAACCTCTGAAAATTCTCCAAAGGGCTTACCCTTCAGAAATGAACTTCGACAAATAGTCAGCAGAAATACCCAGTGATATGCAGCACTAACAGAAGAGATTGCTGATGTGGATTGGTACATGGTGGTCTTACACTGACAGGGGCTACCTCCAGCACTTTCACAGCCTCCTTTTGTCTTTGTACTTTGTGAAATGTAATTCATTTTGGTTTTAGGGAAGTATTACAGTAATTATATCATGGGTGAAAATCCTGTTCCAAGTCAATGAGTCGGTTAGATGTCAGTCGTGAGGGCAGGATTTCATTCTCTACTTGATGAGGGAGTTGACAGCCATCAAAACAGTATTTCTTTGAAATGTGTTAATTTGCTTGATGTTAGTTAACAATGGCTTCACTCTTCTGACAGAAACTGCTGTAAGCCTGTTGGAATGGCAGAAAAGCAGCGATAAGAAATCTGCATCTGAGGATGTTGTGGAGTCTGTGGATGCTGACATTGATTGTACCTGCACTGGCAGCTGTAGTTAAGCTAAACGTTTTGGCATTGTGCTACAGACATACTACACAAATAATTGAATAGCTGGACAGATAAGAAGGGAACATAATAGCTGTAGTAAAATATTAAGAAAGGTGCTTGAAGAAAGTAAGTCTACTGCAAAGTCAAATGCATTATGTACAGTCTGCACTGCTTAATAAATATGTTCATTAAATAAGTATTCATGTGGTCTCTCTTTATTTTTGCCTATCAACAAAACAATCAGGCCAACTATAATATTATACAGAAATTCTGCTCCCTTTTATCTGAGATATAATTACAGCAGTCCGCTCTTAAAATTATGTTCACTAGGTGATGAAAGGAAAACATGATTACGACTACTGCTAACATTCCATTGTGCAGAGAATTTCATATTTAGCATACTAAAGACACAGTAAGCATTTGTTTTCTTTTATGTTTTCTGGTAAAGAGCAACGTCTGTTCCTGGAACCGTTCTGCAAAAAAAAAATATTTTATTCCCAGCAAGACCATTAGCCTTAGTACATTCTACAAAAGAATGAATTGGACTGCTAGACTCCCACTGTAGCTTTCCAGAGAGCTATAGTGTGTGACACAGTCCCCATTTTCATTTAAATTTCAATGGATGTGCTGTTGCTTCATGAACTAACTAAAAGTGTGAATAGAAGTTTTTTTTGCTTTACCATCTCCTATTGTATATTTATGAAAATGATGGCTTCAAAAACTTCAGGGAACAATAACACATCAAGTAGCATTCCAAATACTCCAAAAAGCAATATATAGAAAGATATGTAAGATCAATAGCATCATAAAGCGAAAATAAAATACAAGCAGGACAGTCAGACTGTGTTTAACCAGTGAAGAGTCAATCTGCTAGCTTTCACTGTGCAGAAAGGTAATTCCCTCCCACCCCAGGGGACCAGGAATAGGAGGCACCTTCAAACCCCCAAGCAATGGCACAATATCTCTTCACCCTGTGTCACAAATCAGCCGTGCACTGAACCATGCCATGTTTTCCACAGCAGTCAATAGCAGCCAGCACTCTCTTCCAAGAGAAGCCTTAGCGTGGGCAAGGTACAGCTGAACCCAAACCCTGGCAGGAAAGTCTCATTAAAGAAAATGCTTTTCTTTCTGTCTAAAAACTGATCTATCAGAAAGATGATTGAAGACTAAATAGTTAAACAATTACAGCATAACACTTCACAGTGCTTTTCTTTCAAGAGCAGAAGCATGAGTAATGTAAGGAGGTACTCCTTTTACTCTCTCTCAAGTTGCATCTTGCCACCAACTTTCAGAAAAGGCCCAGTTTTTCTCCATGTACAGCCATAACATCATTACTTCTTACTTCCAGAAGTAAGCCATTACAAGTTTGTTCAGACCAGATGCCTGATGCATACTCTGGGGCAAGGGTATTTGCCTCTGCCCCAAGCCTCTCTCCTGGGGATAACCTACAAAGGCAAAAGGCAGTTACCTGCCTCTTTTTCCTCCCCCAGCCTTTGTCTATGTATTGTGTTTGAGAATATATGCAAATAGCCAGTGCTCTATTCAACAGCTTTTCTTCATGCATGGATCTCCAAACTAAGACCAGTAACATGAATCCTTGCCCTGTGCTTTTATTTTTAATAAAGCATTCACAAATTGTACAAAAGCTGTGTTTTCCTAACTCATCAGAAGAGGTAGATTGCAAAACAGATAGCCTCAAACAAGAGGGGAGATGAAGAATATTGCATTCCACTTTCCCTTAAAATCACACTAGTCTTACACCTGGAGAGTTCTTTTCTTGCTGGTATTGTTTTCACTGTGGCTTATGGGAGATTTGACATTGACTTTCACAGGATCAAGCTGTCATCTTTAATCCAACACCTCTCTCTTTAATCCTCTTGTTTACAAAAGAGAAACTTTTGCCAGTCAACCACATCAGGACAGACAAAGGTAGTAGGGGGAGAAGAAAAATGAAGTTTCATGCTCAACTACTAAAACAGGGGTTTAGTAACAGCAAAGAGCCATTAGTAAGAGAAGAAATTCTGCTCCTGGGGCAGGGAATTCACTCACCATCACCCCACCAGTGGTGCAGCCTGTGCTGGGGTGCAGGCTCATCCCATGGGAAAGCAGTCACTGGTGAAGCCCAGGCACAGACCTTTCTCTGCTCTGCACAGGGCATGCCTGCGACACAGCTCTCATTTCACTTCCAAGGGGCAGCTTTCCTTTCTGGCCAGCTCCTGTTCCTTAGTGCCCTCTTGCTGAGACAGCTGAATGCCTTTGACTGCCTGAAAGGCTTCACTGCAGCTGTAAAATCACAATGTAATGAGTGTTAGAAAAGCATGAGGTTGGTAGTGTGCACAGCAAAGCAGGACTTAGAACCAGCTCATTTTGCCAAAGGAATTAAGAACATTAGCAGTACAAGTGTGAAAAAGCCCTTCTGGAATTTCTAATGCACCACACAGACATTTCCAACCCATCTGGGAGAATATCTGCAGTCCAGATTTAAACCTCATTTGGAAATCATGCCTGTCCTATCTTATAAAGCAAGCCAAAACTATGTACCCAACTGAGTATTAAAATGCGTACTACACAGGCTCAGCTTTTATGCATTCCACTTTTCATTCCTAGCGCTCCTCAATTGTGTGTATTAATGAATTCTGGACTTTACTGCAGTAACCAAGTCATATAATCTTGCAATTATGGTACTCTAGTATTGTTTTTTTAAAAAGTGTCACAAAAAAAGATGCAGATTTAAGCATAAGCCAGGCTTGTATCCTAATCCTGCCCTTGCAGCTCTGTAATGTGGTTTTGCATCAGGCTGGGGACTTCTGTGTCTCATTTTCTGCATCAGAAAGATATGACTACTTACCTACTTGATGGAGTCAGAAATGCTTATGAATTTATAGTCCCATATGTCTTTTGCAAGTTCTTCAGTGATTCTAGAAATGAAAAGTAAATTTTTCCACTAGATCTCCTAACCACATGAGTATATTTTATTGCTTAGTTGAAGGTTTTCATTTTCAGATTCATCCAACTGTAAAATAACTATACATTTGGAAAAAATCAAAACAATACACTTAATTTGTTCATGGTCAGCTTTGGTTATACCTTAGTGGATTATTCCTAAAAGCTTAGAATTGGATGATGCTATTACAGACACATAGGCAAAAAGGCTATTGGAGACAAAGCCTTTTGTATCCTACACAAAGACAACAAACATTTTGTCCACCAGACTTGGCTCTTTTGATTCACTAATTTTAAATGACACTGTGAATCTCAGGAAAGTAGGATCGTTCTGCTCCAGAGAAAGGAGCTACAGTGTAATAGGAAAGGACAAAACCACTAATACCAGACCCTTCCTGGAAATGAAATGCCAGCTCCGCAGCATGAGCATTAAAAAAAAAAACATCCTCAATTCTAACCCCACTGAAACCAATGGTTAAACTCAACAGAGCCAGGCTTTTACTCAGCATGTTTGAATGAGTTATTAAATGAACTTCAGTTGTCCCTAAAAATAAATGTAGTGTGCAGATCTAAGTGCAGCTGATGAATAAGAAACCTCAGGAATCCAGCAAATACAGTAGTTAGGGCTAAAACCAGAGACAGCTCAGAAGGTTGCAGGAGTAGCTATTAGTGACCATATGAGTTTTATGTCGAATCTCAAGGTCTCTCATGCCATCTACTGGCTTTTTTTATTTAGTTACAATGACTTAAATATTTTTCCTTGACGTTTTTAATAGGTCTGATATATTCCAGGTAGTTTTACATAAATTCCATTTAAGGTTTGGGGTGGGGTGTTTTTCCCTCTTATCTCCACACTTGATTACTATGTGATTTTTTTTCCTGTAAGTACATTACAGTTTGGTACTATTCTGAATACCATTTTATATTGTCCCCAGAGGAAAAAGACATTGCATAAGACATTCTTATTTCTGGTATTGCTGAATAGGCAATAATTATAGTGCAAGCAGTACTGGAAGAACAGTTTACTAAGAAAATCCAAAGCTGCTCAAAAAACAGTACTTACATCCTGAATCAGTGTGAGAAGGCTGTTATTTTGGTACCTGAAAATGCTTAATGTACAGAAAAAATCTGGTTATCCCTTTTTTTTCACTTGCAGTTCACTTAGCTGTGATTCACAGCAAACACTTCTATGGCCTAATAATTTTAAGTTGCTTTTCAGATGGGGTTTGATAAGCAGGAATTTTTTCAGATGGGGTTTGATAAGCAGGAATTATCTATATTTACAGATCTGAACACAGAGCTTTCCTTTCATTATCTGTAACCTGTCTCTTCCTGCAGTCCCAGCTTCCTTTCCCTATTTATGCATCCACTGGTCTGCTCAGGACACATGTGGGCACCTAACCTTCATGTATCTTCTTAACATTCACAAGAAAAAGTAACCCAACATTGCTTAGAGACATCATATGAAACAATGCCTAGTGTAACTGTGGTCATATCTGTCTCCTATGTGGTTGAGAATTTACTCTAATTAGAGCTGCTTTGATGCTTTGTTTTTTGCAAGGTGATAAAAAAGATAATTACAGGGGAGAAAAAAGAGCCAAGAATTTGGGCTGAATAAGCTAACATGCTAGAATTCTACTCAGACTCCTCCTTCTGTGGTAAACAAAACTAGTACTATTCAATATCTGTTCATGATTTGGGGGATGATATACAGATTAGATTCACTATGGGTGTAAGAGATTAACAGGGGCTCAGGCTGGGACTAGAACTGGCAGAGAAGTGTTTGTCTCACAGTGGCATTAAGCTGCCTACATTACTGCAGACTCAATGCAGACACACCTCTGAATGTTTCACCTTTGAGAAATAACATCACTTCCTTTTGATCTACACCATGAGTCATGGTGCCCCCGTTTCCTCTGGCATTCTGAGTCTCTGTGACTTTCCTGTGTCTGAGCCAGAGCACAGTGTTCATCCCAGAGCAATGTACTCACTTCCCTTATTAAGGAGATAAAGCACTTCAGGTGGGATCTAAGGCATCTTTCCCTCCAGCCCAATCCCTACCAAGACTTGAGGAAATGCTGAAGATGTCATCACACACACCCCATTTCGTGGGGCCCTGGGCTCCCTGGGAACAGTTTCCATACCTGAAATCACCTTCTAGGTTTTGGCACATGCATTGCCCACTCTGAAACACAGCTGGGGAAGGAGGCTCACATCTCTGATGATTGCTCAACCTGTTAAATCAGGGAATGAAAATAGGCATAAGCATAATCACAGGTGTAATACAGAGGGAAAAGCAAGCTGTGTGACTCTTTTCATATCATGTGGGCGAGAGAGGGCTGAGCCCTGTGTATCTTCCACCATTTCTGAGCAAAGGCAAAGCTGCTTTTTAGGATGCTGGAGAGCTCTGCAGCTTGTGAAAATTAGGGAGTAAAAGACTTCACTATTTAAAGGTATAAAAGGGAGTATTTAAGGATTTCAGTCTTGAGTATAAGAACCTACATTTTACCTGTCTTTTTCTTTCCTCTGTGAAGCTGGGCATCAGTCTCTACAGCACTACAGCTTCACATTGGAAAATCCTAATGCAACCAAACTGATATGCTCCAGAGGAATTAATTGGTGACCTTGCCTGACAGACCAAAATAAATCTGGCAGGCAGGTTGTCCCCTTTGCCAAGTGCTGATCTCCCCAGCTGCAGCCATACGGATTACACCGCTCCCCGGCCGGGTAGGGCTGCCAGCCCCGAGCCCAGCCAGCCGCGGCTCCCCTGCGCTGCCTCCTGCCTGCGGCTTGGCTCTGCAGGCTCCTCTGCATGCCCAGGGCCAGCTGGTTAGCACCAGGCAGACAGGGAAGCTGGCGCTGCCCACACCTCTTGCCCAGCTGGTGGATCGACAAAAATGGATTGCTCCACTCATGAGAAATTCTGGGATGCTGAAATCCCCCCCTGCGCAGAGCGAGGCGCCGAGTGCCAGCCCCAAACTGCCCTGGGAGTGCCTTCTTTCTGCAGCACCTGCAGGCTGCTCTCTGCCCCACCTCCTTCACCCAGGCAGGGGACAAAGGGGCTTTTCAGAAATGCTGGGATGAGTTTATTTCATTTATATTTCTCAAAGTATCTGAAACTCAAAGCACTAAATTTCTGCACATCATTTGGTGTCCCATTTCAGCTTTCTCTTCATGAGTAGGCACAGACTGGCTGAATTAAAGGTCATGGTTTAGGTTATAGGCACAGGCAAAGCTCTGTGCTCTGTGTCCTACCAAATCTGCAGCTTTACATAAACACCTACAGAGTAAACCCTGTCCTGGCCAAGCAGAATCATAGCTCAGTGTATGGTATAGTTCTATATCATGTCAATACAAATATAAAAATAATTAAGAAGGATTTCTCATTTCTTACACAGCTTCTCTTATCAATTCTAGGGGTAACTCCTTTATAGTACAAACATTTGAATGTCACCTTCATTCATCTGCTGCATGTTTTCAGCATGGTACCAAAGAGTAGTTGAAATGTGTAAGTTTTTGCTCTTCCTGAGCTTGTTTCTCCCTAAAAATCTCACTTTAAAGGAGGTTTTTTATTATTTATATATGCATCAGATTTGTTCTGAAATCAGTGATCAGGACTCTATGCCTGAATGGCCCCATAATAGCAATATAAATATTTCCTCTAGTTGTGTCCATCTCTTCACCATTGTTCCAGTCATCAAGTCCCCTTTTAACTGCAGCTCCATATGGAGCAGAAGAGACAAGCAGTGCCACAACAGCTTACATTTGCATAACCTCTGGGCTGGAGACAGTGCAAGATTTTCACAACTGCTAGCTGGAAATGTATTTGTTTAGCCAAGCTGCCAAAACTCATATTTTAGCTTGGGAAGTCTCTCATCCAATAAGGCTCTCATTACACTTCCACCACTCTACAAGCACTCCATCCTAAGGCAATCAAGACGTAATAAATAGTGCTTTTTAAAGCCAATGGCCCTGAGTCATAGGTGTAAGGAATACAGATGGAGTGGGATCACCCAGAGTCAGCCCCTCAGGAAAAGACCTGGTAATTTCCTCATTACATCATCCTTAAATATCAACCATTTCCTCTATAGTTGCACTAACACCAAAAACATCAATATGCACTTAAGGAAGAAAGGAAAAAAAGTTTCTTCTTCTGCAAAAATGTTGATAGATCTTTTAAAACGGTATATGAGAAATAAAATCTGTGACAGAATCTGCCTTACTATTCTAATATCTCAAGACTGAAAACTGCAATAATTTTTTCTGAATGACAAACCAAGCGCTTTTCTTGCTTGGTGATCACACAGCAATTTCACAGCTACTGGGTTTCATTACCCTCTTCCCTCCCCAGAAGATTTCCTTTCTATGAAAAGACCTTTCCTACTTTAAGTTCTTCTCTTTGCCTGAGTTCTGCATTTTCCTATTTGTAGGGCTTCTCTTTCCCTTGTTAGTCAGTAAGCAGGGTTGTCAGGAAAGCACTACATAATCAAGTGTGTCTCAACAAGCTGAACAGATTCCTGTAGCAAACCCTCAGGAAAGCAAACTGCAGCCCCCTCTGCTCCTGCCAGCTGCTGCTGCATTTACCTTCTAGATAAGAGACTTGGTGATCTTCTCAAAGGCTTTACCCTTGAGGGAATGGAGCAGCAGGAAATAGGTTTGCTCACACTTCACCCTGACCTCTAGGTGGGAGGAAGCCTTCCCTGTACAGTTGTATGCTCACAGTAGAAGCTGATAAATAGAACCTCAAAACAGAGTTAAACAAAATCCATCAGCGATGTTCTCTGCTCCTCTTGGCCACTTCCAGGGGTCCATCAGCTGCAAACTCACTGCCGCTAGAGGGCAAACATGACCAAGCCATTTAACAAAATAAATCCCTTACATTAATATATAATCACTTTTCATTATGGTTGATTTTGTGAGAAGAAGCCTCTTTGCCCACTTGTACCTTCAGAAAGCCTACTGTGATGGTATCTTCTACCAGAGACACAGATGTCAGACACACTAAAAATACCCATGGTTGGAACTTTCCCAAAACACATGGACACTTTATTACACATGTCCCTAAAAAATTTATAACTGCAAGCAAGGAAAACACTCTCCTTAGATATTCAAATAAAAATATGGTATATGCATTGTTGTTCCTCAAACCAATACAAATGAAAACAAACTAGATATTTTACACCCTATGGAAAAGAATTATTTTGAAAAAAATATATTCACAGTAACCAGTCAAAAGGCTTCCAGAAAACTTTAGAGATGCCACTCTAGGTGTTTCCTGTTAATGTAGAAGGTGATACAATGAGACATCCAGACTGACTTCCTCTACAAGGCTCTTGTCTGGCTTTCATCTCATTCTCAATGAGCACATAGGCAGTTCAACATTTGTTCAATAACTCTTCATAATGGCTTCAGGGTCTGGAGGTGGAGTTAGTCATTATCACATAATATGGCTGTTTAGCTATTCAACTATTCAAGATAGAGAAGGTAGTGCAGCAAAGTGAGAGGAGAAAGTAAAGAAAACTCTGTAGGGAATCATCCAAGTTGTCATTTAAACTATGAAGAGGAAATGGCATTCATTTGATAATTTCTTGAAAGATTTGTGCAGGTGATTTTTCTAATGGAAAGAAATTGAAGGTTTAGGAAGATCCTGCAGAATTGGTATCAAAGTTCAGAAGCTGGTGAGTCTGTTTTCCCTTTAACGTAAGCAAGGCAATATTTTTTGTTAACAGGAGGTCCAGCTCCCTAACTGCAATGAAATGAAGTCTCTGGAGTTGCATTTGCCCCTGGTATCAGTAAGTGACCTCCCAACATCAAGATTTTACAAAGATTAGCTCAGCAAGCACATAAAATGTCAAAAGCTACGGGAAATTTTTAGCATTTTCCTCCTTTAGCTTCTCAGAAGGAAAGTTGTCAAAGTAGCTGTCTGCTAAACATATCATCTGACTTACTATAAAAGAAGGATGTCAACACTGCATGTCAAATCCAGCACTGAGATCTATTTTTTAATGGGCAGGATCTGACTTAGACAGATCCCAAATCTCTGTGCAATTACCTGCATCTGTAGGAAAGGCACAAAAGGATTTATCTTAAAGAGCCCGAAAACTATCTTCTAGCCTTGGTTTTTGTGACAAAAGCAAAGTAAAAATCTTATGAAAATATTTTCAAAGGCATTTTTTGAGGAGACTGTAAGTGTTGGCTGCTCCCTCACCTTCAGCAAAGGGGCGACCTGGGTGCAATTTGGCTGATGACATTTGCTTTCAACCAACAGCTTTCCTGGGGGCCTGCTGACCCTTCCCACATGAGCTCCAGCCCTCTGTCAGCAGCCAGACACCAGGACACCCAGCAGCTTTAAGGAAACAGTTCACAGGTGGGCTAATGCCACCAGAACTGTTCATCCACTACTGCAGCCTATTGCCTTCAGAGAAAGCATTTGGGGCAACACAATGGGAATTGAAATTATTCTCTCTGCACCATCCCTTAGCCAGAGACCCTCCAAATATAGGGGGAGAGAACAGAAATGCAAGAACATTAAAAAGAAAAAGAAAAAAAAGAAAATCTGGGCACTTTCAAGATGTTTCAGCTTAATGAGCTTAACCTATTGAGCATGTCAGCGGTCCCCTCCCATGGCCACCAAGGACATGCCATGGCAGTGGAACAGACACTGCTTCCTGAAGCCAATGTTCACACAAGTGTAAGAAACAAATTAATTTGTTCCTGCCAACATAGGCTATCATCTGTTCCCTGCTAGGTTTTCTTCCTGTTCAAAGCATGCTTCAAAAACAAGCAGTAATGTGACCTGAAGTCTAAATTTTGCTACAAGAGCTTCAGGTTCTGGGACCCCTTCCCACAGGTTAAGGGAAGTCATGTCAGCCAAGTGTGAGTCACCATGTTTCATAGCTGGTTTCTCAGCTCTTCCCCTGTGGATGGTCATTTCAGAGCTATATCCAGCCACTACATCTAATAAATCACCCAGCATTAGCCCAAGAGCAGGTCTACAGATGCTAATCACAAATAATGTCACTTTAGGATTATGACCTGTGATCCTTGACATCCTTCTTTTTGTGTGACATTTTTACACCCACACAAGGTATGTACAGAGCCCTAACATCTCTTTTTACAAAAACTTCATGAATCTCCACAGAAGGGGAAAAAGGAGACAGAAGCCCTTAAAGTTAAAGCAAAATTTTGCCTTTGTAACTAAACCTTATTCCCTCCTGGATTAGATTCACCAAGCATACAAAGATGTGCTTTTGTGGTCCAGGAAAGAAAAGCTCTGGACAGGTTTTGCAAGTGCCCCCATGGAATCTTAAGCGAAACATGAGGATCTGCTCACATTTAAGCCATCAGTGTGCAGGTGTTAGGGAATGAGACAGCACATCACTAGCAGCCAGCATACCTCACTCCTGTCTCCTTCTTTCCCTAATTATGCATAAGAACTAAAGAAAAATAAAATAGAGGGAGTTTTGTAGAAGGTGATTGTCCAAAAACACATGAACAAGATTTTTTTTCCTTCTCCTCAGCTCGGTGAGTAAACTCCTGCTGTTCTGGATTGGGCTGGATGCAGCAAGTCATGCTAGCCCTTACTTTTTCTCTGTTAACAGAAGACCATTTATTCTTTGAGGAATGTGAATATCATTTCAGCATATCTTAACTTTTTAGAAGGTGAAAAAAGACTTTGAGCTGTCACACAACTTATGCATTCAGATTATGGTGATCCCTCATGGGATAAAAGCATGGCAGAAATGGGGTACAACTGCATTCTCCTCAGCTGATGTGCTTGAGTACGAGGCCTGGGCACCTTCCTCAAAAGAAGGAAATATTTTCTTCATTTCTAGAGGAAAGTCTGCTCTGGTACCAAACAAATGGGCAACCTTCTAGGAACTGCTCCCCAGGAAGTCTCTCTGCAATTGCTTCTGGTTGAAGCTCATACAAGAATACAGTTTTTCACAAAGGCATTAGGTAGAAAAGCTTTAATTATTAAAAGAGTGTGAATTAAGCAGACAGTGTGCTGCACCTACAGTGCCTTGGTGAGAAGGCACTCTGTAAACAGAATTATTATTTCATCAACACAGTAGAGTCCTCACTTAATGGCTCACTAACTGGGCCAGAGATGAGATTCGATGTGAAGAAATCAATGACTCAAAGCAAGAGATTCAACAAATATGAAACACCTAGTGCTTAGCTCTTAGGATTGCATATTGTCTCCTGTGGAAGTGACTCGTATCATGCAGGGAGAAAATAACACTCCTGCTGCTGCATCCAACTGTATCCATGGGAGATAAGGCTGAACTGGTGCTTGCCAGCACTGGAGTCCCATACTTTAAGGGGGCGTTATTTGCTTTTTGGTGTTCTCCTTCCATGCTCTATCTGCTAAATTAGTAAGCATTGCTACTTCATATTTTCAAAATGTTCTTACTGCTTTCTTTCTTCTTTTTGTAATTCATGACTTCAAAGTCAGTATTTCTTAGTAATGGTAGCCTTATTTTGGTGTCCACCAGATGTATACATCAATCAGAATGACTCTGCTCTACCACAGAGCAGAAGCACCAAAGGGCATCCTGCAAAATTAAATGGGAAGAATAATGAAGTCCTTCACAATTCTTCTCTGTTCTAACCATTATAACAACTCAAGAGAGCAGAGAAGATATTTTCAACATGTGGCTATAGGTGCATGACTCTTCTTCAGACAGCTGGCTAGAGGGTAAATGGCAAGAGCAATAAGTATCTATCTCTCCTCCCCGGGAGTGAGCATGATTCATGGGGGAAGAGTACTTTATTTTCCTACCCACCAGCACACTGAGGCTTTTCTGTGAAATTACTTCTTAAGTTTTCCCCTTCTCTTCAGTGCTAATTTAGGATTATAAAACTCACCATGATGGCTCACTTTTCACTGAAGTGATTTCAGCTTCACTTCCAGATTCTCAGGGAAATTCATCAGCTCCTAATGAAAAACAGCAAATCTGACTCTGCAAAGAAAGGTTCCTGGTGTAGTGAGGATTGTCTCTGCAAAGAGGGAGAGAGGAGTTAAACTGCAGAGGAAATCCTTCATTAATAGTACCAAAGGACTGCACAAAATCCAACTAATTCTCTGAACGAAAGAAGGATTAATATCCCATTTTATTGGGAGGAAAGTGAGATATCAGAGCAAACACCCAGGAAAATTAGCAGACAGGATCACTGTGGCTTCAGTTCCACATCCATTCCCATGGGTGGAGAGCCAAATTTGGGCAGAATCCCTTCTATTGGTATGGCAGTTTGTTTATTTATTGCAACAGAAGGAACAGCCCGGCAAAATTTCTCACAAGCAATTTTCTTTAGAAAATCCTGTCATTTCTCATTTGGATTTTTTTCCTATCAGCATGCATCTTTAGCAAACAGGGCAGTTAACAGTTAATGTGACAGAAAACAAATATAAATTGCACAAAACTGTGTAAAAATCAGACTGACACCTTTCATGTGTTTTTGAAGATAATGTCTTTCTGACACACCTTCTGGCTGCTTCTCATAGAGAGGAATAATACAGCACAGAAATACAGCTCTGGGAAATGGCAGCTTACAGTGCCTTCCTCAAAAGAAGTAATAACCTTTTTCTACACATAATTGCACTAAATTCACCAAGAGCACATAATGGACAGGAATGCAAAATGAATCACAGCATTTCTATATGAAACAGCTGTTCCATGAACCGGTCACGATGATTTTTGACCATGTGACTGCATCTGTAGTTTGGAAACAATTAGCCAGGAGCAATTATTTATCTGGAGTTGTCACACTTGTTTTATCAGCTCTTTAGGGGGTACTCCTGGAGAACTTGGAGAGCTGAAAAAGCAGGATTTTCCTACTCCAGTTGGACCAAGAAATAAAATGCAAATCAATGACAGCGCGTTTAAATAAAATTTGTGACATCCAATTTCATCCATCATTTTCTTCCTTTCCTTGTTAAGACCAAAGAAAAAAAATTACATTCTCACTAAGACTCAGGGGATCTCAAAATATATTTAGTAGTCACGCCAGCATACAGGAATCAGGAGAATGCAAATAAATCCCATCCTTCATTGCCTCATACTTTCCACTCCTCTAATTTGCAGTGGTAAATTTGAAATCTGAATAGTGTCATTTTTCAGCAAGCACTGAGCACTCCTGGGTGCCTTTTGCTGCCACTGGGACGTGCAGCTGTGACATCCAACACCTATGTAAATCTGGGCCGAGTTATCTGCACTGAGACAACTAATGCAGCGGAGAAAAAGTGTTGCTTTACCATCTCACAAGGGAATGAAAAATCAGTAGTGAGCTGCTGGCTCTGTTAGAGGTAACTCAACAACTTTACAATAATGTAAGCAGCCTTAGGAATAGGCTAAAAGTTGTTTTTCAGAGCATATCAGGAGACAATACAGGGCACTGTCACGCATTCAGGAAATCATGTTCAGGTTTTATAAACCACAGATGCAAATAAGCCCTGGCAATCCTTATACTATGAGCACATAAATAGATTTAGTATGTATAAACCATTGTGTAGCTCAGTTGGAGAATGAATAGTGTCTGGGAAAAGATGCCAGAGTAGTAAGAAGTTTCTGAGCACCCAGGACAGACATTTCAGGCTTCCTAATTTCACATGTCAGAGACAAGAACCAAGACACAAATGTTGTTGACATTAGACATCATCTTCCAGGACATCCTGAGCAGTTAGCCAAGTGCAGCATAGCTGACAAAGGAACTTGCTGTCTCTTGTTTATTAAGCTATCTGGCTGCTTAGGTATGGGCCACAGCCTCTGGACAGTTGTTCTGAGCACTCAGTTTGAAAGCAATAAGCATCACTTTTTGGGCAGCTAACAAGGGTGAGACTTTAACTGCTCAAGTGTGCAGTAAAAGGCTGTTTCTTTTCAAAACTGAATTAAAATTTGAGCTTATACAATTCTTTTTAAATTAACCTCTTTGTTCCATCTATAACCTTTTCTCTCCTTTTTTTTTAAATAGCAGCTTTTGAACATGTAAGCTGACTGGGGATGTGTTTGTGCTTTCCCTCTTGATACATTCACCAGTCTCCTGTTCTGAATTTTGATACACTGGGTGCCTTCCCCTCAAACAGCACTGCTCCTGCTCTCACTGCACTGCTGCTCTTTGGCCACAAATCCTTTTACAGGAAAGGGGCTCTGGGTGCAGCTGCTAAAGGTGCACAGGACAGGCAAAGCACCTCATCCTGAATGCCAAACACAAACCCTGAGCCTCACAGCTCAGGGGGTAATGAAAACTGAAGACACAAAGGGATTTTGCACTAGATTTCTGAAAAATCCAAGCTGAGCTGACAATCTAAGCACTTCTCTGTCAACAAAGGCTGCTTGGGATTTACAAACTAGCTGTCCCTCCTGAAGAGCCTGATTTATTTGGTATGCTTTGAGTAATCTTAATGTATGTCAAGTTTTTATTCACAGACATGGCCTTTTGCATAATACTCGAATAGAGCATTTGCTCAGGAAGTGGTGGTCCTGAATTCCAGGCTTTTCCCTGCTGAGGAGGGCTGAAACTATGGCTTCTACTTCCTGAGGGAAAACGCAGAGCGTGCAAAGGAGGACAAACCTGGATTTGAGTAGAAGAGACCTGGGATTCAGCTTCTGCTCCCTGGGATGTTCAAATATCCAATGTCAGATGGCATCTGGATTAAAAAACAAATACAAGCCAGAAATAATCAAGGACAGTGAGACCGGGACCAGGAATACATCACTCTTGGCCAAGCTCCATAATCACTAGGTTAGATAATGATGCCAGTCCTCTTGGCAGACCTTATTTGCAACGCGCTAGTGCAATGATATTATTTCAGTTCTGCAGCAGCTTGAATGTCTCTGCATTGCCCCTCCATGGCACAGTGCAGACATGCTTTCTTCTCTTTCAATGAAGTACAAGCTATTGTATTCCCTGGGTCAGAGAGAAGTTATGTGTAATAGTAACATTGATGTAACTACTGCAGCTTCACTGCCCTTATACATTAGTCCTTGGGACTGTACACATCCTTGGTATCCATGGCACTGCCTGCACCTGGAACAGGAAACCTTTCCATTTAATTTCAAATGTGTTCTATGATTACAGCAGTCATCCATTTAATTGGGGCATCATATCCCCTGTTTCAAGTAATATTTAATTAAGTTGTAGTAAAAAGAACGCAAAATTGAGAACCCCCTATCCAGGAATGAATAACCTAAAGGATTTTAGAATAAATATCCTCGAGGATTTTAGAGTAAAGATGACTTGAAAATTAATAATATGTTATAATTCATCTGCCCTTGTCTTTTCTAACACATCTTACCCTCTCTACAACAGGGATGAGATTTTCTGGACAGCTGCATTTCCAGGTCAGCACCACAAGATCGGGGAGTATGCAAGAGGCACTACTTCATTCTTCCTCCCTGGGTGCAGCTTGAGGTGTGCAAAGCTTTCTGCCTCCCACCCAAAGTTCCTGTCTGGGAAAAAGGACATTTTCCCCCTGGCCTTCTGAAGCAGCTCTGGGCACGCCAGCTTCCAGGAGTCCCATCCATGAGCCCTATTGATCCTCAGGACAACCAAGAGCTGCATGCCTTGACTGGAAGCACAAAACCTCTTGTACGTCCTTGGAGAACTAGCTCCCATTTCAGCCTGTGCAATATCCCATCTAACTGATGGAATATCCCATCTGACTGAAGCAGTTTGGGCATAGATGCACTGGGCCTTTGAGGCACTTGGAACTTCTTAGGAATGGGGAAGAACCTAAAATTCCAGCATCAAAGACAATTAAATGACCTCCTAAGAGAACATGGATCTACTTTAGTAAGTTCCCAAGAGAAGCCACTTTCCCAACCACAGTCCAGAGTAGCTGCTGCAAGGACTCTCTGCCATGCAATTTGTGTCCATGTCTGACACCTGCCAGGAGATAGAGCAGTGCAACATCCAAAGTGGGTCACCAGAGCTTTCTAACATTAACCTGCCTTTGACTCACATTCCACAAGATTTAGATCATTTCCAAGGAAGCCTGTCACACTGAATGTGCAGGCTTTAAAACCTGATGTTATGGCTGTGCTATTATTGTGCAGCATGTGCTGCTTGCACAGCAAGATTAGAGACTCGTTTCCAAAATGAGGGTCAAATTTATAAACTTGCATACAGTGCATTGTCTCTAATAGGATATTTTTTCCTTTGCACCCTTTCCTGTTTAATGTAAAATGAAATTCCATTTCATCTTTAGCAAACCTTTCAGCTGGAATATAATTTTGACTAATAAAACATCTATAAACACCATCAGTTTTATTACGTATGACTGCTGACAGTCAGACCTTGATAACAACACTTGACTTGATTGGCAGCAGTGAGGTAACCATGGACACTGTTCTTATTATTATATATATAATAAATATATAAATTGCATTCCAGTAATTCAGAAATACTTCTTTTCTCTTGAACAGGAAAGTGAAAAAAATATTTACAGATCTATTCCTCCATCAGATGCCATGCCTGTTACTGGTAACATTAATATTGTTATCATTTTTGCTGCAGTGCATGGAAACACCAGCTTGAGATCAGGGCTACTGAGGTCAGGGAGATGCCTGAGAAGAAATCTTGGTCCTTGAAATTCAAGGCCCAGAGTTGGAAAAAACAAGGCAAATGAGTAAAAGAAACTGGTTTTATCTCTGTTTTTATGATTAAAGAAAAGAAACACAAGACAAATCTTTAGCTAGTCTCAAGGATTTTTTCATCTTTGGGATGACTTTTTCTGCATCTATTAAGCATTAAAAAGGCATCAAAAACTGCTAGACTAGTCAGCCCTGAATGAGTAAAATCACATCTACATCCTCACTAATATTTTGCATTATTTATAAAATTTTGTAGACATGTTTTAAATAACAGTTTCTGTAAAGACTGATCATACAGCAGACTGTTGTACTGACATTTTTATGTCTACAAAAACCTCTTGAATTGTGGAATTTCAGCAAACCTCATCCCTTAGGGAGCTCATCAGTTTTATCTGTGCATTTTTTCAAGCCAACTTGCCTTTTCCTCTTTGTGCATGGGCGTCAAAACTAGAATATGGGTTGACCCAACTGAAACCAGGTGTTGGTTTTCTTGTTTGAATTATTTTTCTATCACATCCCGCTTTTGCCCTTTGCTCTTTTCCATACTGACAGCTTTGCCAGAATAAATCTCTGCTGTTCAGCCATACAAGAAAACATCCCACAAACAAGGTTATTGCTCTTTCTTGGCCAGCTATGCATAGCCCAGATTGCTAAATCCTAACTAGTGGGTCAGGCTGTTTTCACATCTCTTATTCTGTATTATCAAAAGGTCTTTTTGAATACATCTATATGCATGCTAAAAATAAATCTTCATGTGGTGGGATGCTTATACTTTATATCAAATATATACAACATTATCTCCTCTCAGGCCCAGATAGTTTAAAAGAATCTTTCCAATATTCCCTGAGTAACCTAAATCCAGGCAGAATAAAAATGATACAAAATATATAAAAGGCAATAAACCTGTAGTTCATCACAGCCCACGGAGTGCTCCCTAACACTTGTTGTTTTGAAATTACTTCTGTCGCAGTGGCAAGCAAGTGCCTGTGCTTTCATCTGGAAACAAGGACTGAATTATTGTCTCTGATGTCAAGGGAATGTTTTTATTTCTTGTGTTACTGTCACTTGAAAGTGTGTCCCCTAGCCTACAGATGGAGAGAAAGGGCTGGGGTTACACTCTCACCAGTGCTCCCCATGGAGATTTGTGCCTGCTCTCTCTCTGAAACTCATCGCTGTGGTTCTCACAAATAAAGCATGATTTCATAAACACAAGCACTGGGTTCAGCTATTCAGTGACAGACCTCATTGTGTGTTTCTTGAAAATGTTACTTATAAGGGGTACTTTTTTGGAAAATTGTATTTCTTCATGCAATATTTGCCTCTAAAGAAGCGTCTTCATCCACTCTGCACAACCTGGGAGATGTCAGTTTCATTATGTCCCATCAGTTCTTAAACCGTCACTGGAGAAGGGATGGGATTTTCACTACTATTTTAGCTGATCAGAGAATGGGATGCAGAAAAACTGAGATGGCTGGAAATGTCTAGCAGTAATGTTAAGGACTCAATCACCAATTCTCTGCATATATACACACTAAAACATGTAAGTAGTTTCTGAACTAACAAAATTCAAGGGTTCATAGCCCATTCTTGTGTATTTATAACAGCATTTAACCAGTATGAAATTTAAATGCAACCCTTTCCACATCTATATAATATCTATATAGACTGGACTCACCCGTTTTGTTTTTGAAGACATCAGGTTTGCTGAGACTCCCTTGCCTTCCTCTCCTACATACCTCGCAGTCCCCATTAAAAAGAGGATTGTGAAGCTCCTCTGGATGCCACTTGTTTTCTTTCATCTCTGTGTCGAAAAAAAAATTTACACATCTAAGGGTGAACACTCTCAATCTTGTCTGCAGCTTTGGACTCTGATTTGGGGTAAATATTCTTGTTACAGGCTACTTTTTCCACTGTGGAGCCTTAGATTTCCTTAAACCCCAAATCCACAGCTCTATAGCATTTATCTATACATTTCTATGAGCAGGAGGGATTCAGAGAGGGCTGGGCTCTATCCTGGACTTCCCTGTGGTCTGTAAGTTTCAATACAGAACTGAAAACACCAGCGACTTTAAGGGGCAGAATATAACAGGATGAATAGCAGGATGCCAAAATAAGGTGGCTGTCACTGTTACCAGTTGCAAAGAAAGAACAAAGGTATTCATTACCTGGATTCACCAGTTTGGTAGCTGGGAGATAATGTATTTACATACAGCCCAGTCCAGCCCAGTGCTATTGCATAGCTTGGGTTCTTTTAAATAGAGATCAGTATTATCTGTACAGACATTTTTATAATAAAACAAGTCCCATAGCAAATGTTCTCAGGTTGTACAAGAAACCCTTATATAAAAACACCTGACACTAAGAAACATCATCTTACTCAATATATACAGAACACAGAGTCCTTTCACATGTTCATTGGCACATCACTTACAAGTAGATGGGTAAGCATAAGCAGCAAAGTACAAACACCTCAAAAGTCAAGAGACCCTCAGGAGGATGAAGAGCCCCATCCATTTAGATCCCACCTCTCTCAGCAAAGAGGACAGCACAAAAACAACAGATCAACAAATGAGCAAATTCAAAGTGCTCACAGCTCCTAGAGTTTTGCTACCTGGAGTTGTGTGCTCACCAACAAATACATTCCTGTCCTAGTCCTCTGCAGGTACTTTGTTGCCATAAAACAACTCTTGCTGCAACAGGGTTCAGAAAACAGAGATCACACTCCTTTTTCTTTCCAAAACAATGTTCAAGGTGAGAAATAACAGGAAAGTTAGAAGCCAAAAATTCATGCAAATGCAGTCTGTGGAATTCAAGGAATTCAATGCCACAGGACATTTACAAACTGAAACGTTGCAGATAATTCCACTGCTTACACAACATACAGGCAAAAGCTCATCAGAATTCATGCCACACAAAGTAAAATCTAAGGGATGAGAAGATGAGCTTCCTTTCCCTTCTGTAGTGCGCTGATGGGTGCAGTGCCGGGCACACAAACGCTGCTTACCCTGAAGCACTGCAGGGGTCACCTTCCAAATGTTCCCAGGTCTGCAGTTCCTGCTGCTGTGACCCACAGCTCTCCAGAGACACAGCATTGATATAAATTGTGAAGTTCAAATGCTTGTTCCTAAAAATTTGCTTTCACTTCCACAGCATTACATTCGTGTATTTTGCAAGCACACTGAGGATTGTACTGCACATCTCTAATGCTTTTTTCTGCTTTGCAGCATGTCTTTTAACCAAAGGACATGAAAGTTACATTCTCATTAATAGATTATGAACTACTAATGCAATTATCAGTTTAAGCAAAAAATAAAAATCATTTTAAGTTACTAATCCACGCATATGTACCTTTAGAAATAACAATATAATTTCCTGCATATTTAAAAAAATTAATTAGAACTTCACTTTTCCAATTCTTACTAATTTAAAAAAATCCCACAGATTAAAAATGGGGAAAATAAAGATATTTTAATATCTTTATTTCCTTCAAGGCACTGTAATTTTAGATAACATTATTCTTCTAAACTTTAAGTTGTACTAATTTTTTTCTCTGTACTTCCATATTATTCTCCTCAGGCACAAATAATGCATTTTGCCCATCATATTCTTCTACTTCATTTTTCCTAGGGACTGGTTTGTTCAGCAGCAAGCAGGCAGTCATTTTAGCTTTTTTTATTCCCCTCATCCCCCATTCTCTTTTGTGGATCTAAAGGATACACCTAAGGTGAGTTGAGACACTGTTTGTAAGATCTTTCTGTCCACCCCCACCCCAATAACAATAATCACAGACAAGGTGTCCTTGTTCTTTCCTTGCTACCAGAACATTCAAGATTGACAACTCTATACCAAGTTGCTCATTTAATCATACATGTTCTGGTGGAAATTATTACCTTTATTGCAAAGCTGTGTATAGGTAGAATTAAATGCTCATCTTTGCAATAAAGAATGTGCTCTTCTGTAAAATAATTACTCCATTATCAGGTCTGCTGTAAGTATTGTGCAGTTGCTTGTAATTTTTCTCATTCTGTGAGGATTATAAAGAGAACCTGAATTTTCAAAGTACAGCATTTAAACCTATCAATTATTTCCTTCATGGCGCCCTCCCTTTCCAAAAGAAAATAATCTCCTCTGAAGAAGGTGTCATTCTGATGACAACAGAAGGATTGCAATATCACACTTTCAATGAGAATGTTAGACCTGATTCAAAGTCCAAAAATTCGAACTACTTGAAAAGTGTCCTATTAACATCAGTGAGCTGTTCATCAGCTCTACTGAACAAAAGCTTCCCCTCACTTTAGGTCCTGCTGATAGCTGTCAGGCCCTTGAAAGTTTTGACATCCTGGTTCCAGTTACAGCAGCTCCCCCAGTAAGATTTATGCAGGTTTTCTGCCCATCTTCACTGGTTAGGTATATTCAAGTCCTCTTTCCTTGCTTCAGAAGCATGTTTTATACAGCTTAACTTTTAAAATCTTGTTAAAATGACAAGCATTATACAGACTGTGCCAGCAATAATAACCAAGCAAAGTCATAGCCCTTTTAAGATACATAGATTTTTGAAAGCAAAGAGTTTCCTCCATGCCTTGCAATACATGTAATAGCAAAACTTGAAAGAAATTACTGTTGTATAATTATCATTTCCTGGAAAAAACCTGTAAAATAACTTGCAATTGTAAATGTTAGGTGTGGCTGAACACATTTACGCCTTCAGAAACATCAGGAAGTTTTTTATTCTATAAACACTCTTGAGAACTGATGGGCTAAACAAGGCTTCCCTGCCAGGTGTACTTTTTTATGAAATAAAGCATCATAGGAGCATGTCAAGAAAAAAACAAAATTAAGACACTTACAAGTACTGGGTGCAGACAAAAGAGAAATAAATACTCTGGGACAAGAACATAAAACAGGAAATCCAGCCAGGAAAATGACAGTTAGATAACAGCCCTTACAAGCAAAGCAGATAAAGGAAAGAAAATAACATATGTACGTTGTCATGATATCCAATCTCCCACAATCCAACTAGTTCCATTCTTGTGCATCCAGAATCATTGGTGCAAAATCTTGTGATTTAGAAATGGAAGCTAAAATGGAAATCATGCTGAAAACAGAACTGCACTGGAAAATGTCCCTGTCCAACTGAGCACTAAATATTTATACCCCAGAGGAGAAAAAAGGCCTTAATCAAGGCTAGTCCCAAGCCCACAAACTTTCAATCCTCTCTGCTCAAAGGCAGCAAACAGCAATAATTCCACCCACACGAACCAAAGCTGAAACATTTTTTTCTGCCCAAAAAGAAGAACCACAGTAGGAGAAAGGGCTGATCTCCACAAAGGGCTGATTTTTGGTTCACCACAATCTGTAACACTGCCACAGGCAGTGAGCTGTAGCCCCACCACCCTGACAGCACCACAGAAATGCCATCAGAGCCAGGACAGAATGGCAGCTGAAGGCAGAGAAGCCCAGCTGTGACAGCAGCAGCAGCTGCAGCACCAGCCCCAGCCAGGGCAGCGGCTGAGCCCTGCAGCCACAGCTCAGCCCCTCCAGCTCCATGGGTGCTCCCCAGGGCTGCACAGGAGGGACAGGGGGTACCTTGGGATGACACTGCAGCCAGCAGGAAATTCCCCCTTGGTTTGGAGCTCAGGGTCTTTCTGCCCACGCTGGCTATAGAGTATTCTGGACAGCCAACATTCCCTTGAAGGACACGCTGGTGTTTTGAGCCCAGATGGATGCGTCCTGCTCCTCCAGCTCATTAATGCCAATCTTTTCTACAATAAATAAGCTCAGAAGCTGGTCTTCCCTGGCCTCTGCTGGATGATTTATGTCATGGGCTTGCAATAAGTCATGCTGAAGTTTCTCTGACCTAGATTCCCTCCAACGTTGTAACTAGTTTGGTGACTTCTTTCCAGTCTTTCAAATCCATTATTCAGCAAGCCGGTGCTGATGATGCACTTTCAGCCAGGTTGCTTTCATCTTTCATTTTATTAAATGCAAATTGGATTTGAAAATGAAGGCGGACACTGCTGTAATCACACTGGTAGGTAACAGTGTTACTCAGCTGTCAACAGAATTCAGCCTAAATAGATCATGGCACAAGAAAGAAATTGTATCAATGACTTTGCTTTGCTTGTATTTAAATATTACATCAAACCTATACTGTCACAGGGGACAAAAAAGTGAACACAAGTTGCAAACATAGCACTCATTCTATATCCTTTCTTGTTTCCCTTCCTTCTGCTCCTTAGCTAATCCAAGGGGAGTTATTACAGCATGAAATTTGTGCATTGTTTGCCAAAAAGGTAGCAGGATAATAATAAACCAGACAGCACCAAAGCCATGGGTTCCACTTTCTATTACTGGTTTACATAAACTAATTAATTAAAATATCAAGAGCAGGTTTCACACATGAACACTCTTGAGTCCCAGAGAGCTAAAAGTAAACCAATATAAAACACCAGGTTCAGATATACACTGCTAATACTGATTTGCTTGCCTGTATGTTATTTGTAATAAATAACATTATGGTCTGCTTTTGCAGAAGTAACTATTAATAATTAATCAGTTGCACTAACCCTTTCTGAACAATATCCTTATGTAAAATATGAGGCAGCTGTGGCATAATCAAAAATATCAATGAGTGTTAACCAGATTTCAGCAATTAATTTGATGAGGGCCTCATTCATGAGTTGAACTGTGTTAATTTTTCCTAACTTTGCTAACATTTCAATACTAAGGAACAGGTCCATGCTCATTGTCCTTTACTATTGATATGAAAATATTCTGAGGCTTTCATTAGAGGGTGTAGCATATAGTGGTACAGAGATGTTCAGCTGTATTTTTTTGCAAAGGGACAATAACTCTCTACAAGGAGGAAGGAAATGCAACTACAATGCCTCCAAAGAACAGATCAAACACTCTGAAATGTCTCAGCACAGTCCCAGATGGAAAAACTCTGAATTTCTTTTTTGTGGGGACACTTTCTTAACAAGAGGCAATGTCATAAGAAGATGGGAGGGTTAAACATCTGGTCTGAGGTCTGGCAACATTCACGCAAAGCTTTGGGCATGTCGTCAGAATAATTCGTGACATTTCTCATTTATTCTGCTCTTCTGTGCAAGCACCAAAGTCTGCTGTCAAGAGTCTGTCTCACTTTGATTGCAGCAAGCAGCTTTCTCACCCACTACAGAGCTATAATTTTGTGTGCTCAACACTTACTACAAATGCTCTCAGAAATTGCAAAGAACAAGTGGGAGAAGTACTCGTATGCTGCCACCCTTCCAGTGCAGTGAAAAAGCAGAAGGGAATTAATAATCCTGTTGATGTGGTCAGAAAGGGGCTCAGACTCTTGCCTTGACTCTCTCCTGGCCAAGACACAAAGCCCAGCAGCACAGTCCGTTCACAGCAAGCTCCCCCGTACCCAAAGGGTGTCAGAGGTGGCTGCTGCCCTTAGCAGGGTCATGGACTCCCCATTCCTGTGCACAGGTTCCCTCAGAAAATGGAAATCCAGCTTCTCCATCTTCTGAGGAAAACCTCAACTAGACAGAAAAATGTCCTGAAGTTGTGCAAATTGACCTCAGAGTCAAATACCTTTACCCCTCCAAAAGCTGCAGAAATGTGTCAAAATGCCCCCTCAATTCCTCACAAATGCCTGTGCTGACATAGTCCCAAGCAAGTTTGGATCTAGGTATTTTGCAATTGAAGGATCTTGATTGTTACAGGGGTAAAAAAAGAACCAATGAACTTTGCATATATGCATATCTATCTCAATATTTGTGCTTTCAGCTGAAGAAAATCTAATTTATTTGAACCAATTCTAATCTGAATTTTTAAGGGGGGTTCTTAAGGGTTCCTTTTTTTTTTATTCCTTACTAGACCATTCAAGAACATAAGAAAGCATGCTGTGCACACAAATTATATACATATATCCAGTGTGATTCCTACATGGCTCTGTTGTCCTTCTCTAAGACCCTCAGTGATTCAGCATTACAAGAAAAATCACAATATCTCCAGTAAGTACTCTATACTTGTGTAATCTGACAGATAGATGCAAGAAATCTTTCTGCTTTTTAAAAAATAGAAATTCTTAAATACAGTTAAATGCCACACAACCCCTCTACTGTATCAGGGATTTCTTTGCACATGGACACACTTCAGTGCTGGGGTCTGCCTTCCTGGGCTGTGCCTTCTTTCCCAGCTGAGGCAGAGCAGCCCGAGGGCTCTGCTGTGATTCCTGCAGCAGAGGGCACTGTGAAAGCACCAGAGCTGCAGCCCTGCACACAAAGAGTTGGGAAGGGATAGGGACATCCCCCCAGGGACACTGCGCCATGGTGCTGGTGCTGCTCTCATCTCCCTGCTGGGAAGGTGGGGGTTGCTCCCCTGAGCAGTGTCCAGGAGCCAGGCTGTGCTACCACACCACGGCGGTGCTCTCACACCAAGGCTGTGCTCACAACAAGGCTGTGCTCTCACACCAAGGCTGTGCTCTCACACCAAGGTTGTGCTCTCACACCAAGGCTGTGCTCTCACACCAAGGCTGTGCTCTCACACCAAGGCTGTGCTCTCACACCAAGGCTGTGCTCTCACACCAAGGCTGTGCTCTCACACCAAGGCTGTGCTCTCACACCAAGGCTGTGCTCTCACACCATGGCTGTGCTCTCACACCATGGCTGTGCTCTCACACCATGGCTGTGCTCACAACAAGGCTGTGCTATCACACCATGGCTGTGCTCTCAACAAGGCCAACTGCACCTGTACTGAAAAGCTGCTGTTGGGGAAAGATAGATCCTCACAGGTGAGGTCTCTCCAGGGCAGGCAGGGGAGCACTGCTCAGGGATAGCAGGGCAGGTAAATCTTTGACTCTGGGAATTGGTACTGGCCCCACCACTGAGTGACACGTGCCTGCGCAACCCACAGACGTGCCTGGTCCATAAAATCTGTTTGGGACTTTGCTGGCTTAGCTTTCAAATGTCCCTGGGAGAGATAATGCCATTAAAATACGGGTTTTATAATCAGTCATTTTCATGTGGAGGCTGAAGGCAGCTCTCCACTTGCTCTGCTTTTATAGTCTGTGCTGTCAGATATTCCCAAACACCCCACAAAGAGGCTAAGCCTGCAGAGCTGAGATAGTGAATATTTACAGCAGTGCTCAGCAGCCAGCATCTCTGAATCTATCAACAGCTCCTTGCAAGAGGAATCAACTTTGTCTATCCCCATCTGCACAAGTACTTTAAAGAACAATTTTAGAAAGCAAATGAACCATTGCAGAGCCATTAAAAGAATTAAATAATCCATAAGTAGCAGTAAAACAGTACAATAAGGAACACTTAATGTTATTAGAAAAGTCAGTTGTGTGTGGACAAAGGCTGACTGACAAATGAGAAAAATATTTGTTCACTGTGAGTGATCTACAGCAGACCCACAGCCAATGGTACCAGATGGTGGGGCTGGATTTTTGTAAACACACCTCTTCTAGAACCAAAAAAGCCTGGTTAATCGACCATGGATCATGGTCCCATAAACCAAGCAAAGCTGTGCCTGCCCAGCACCATTGGCAGACTGTTCCCATTAGGAAAGCAGTAAGGAAAAGTTCCTGGGTTCTTTGGGAGGCATCTGGACTCACTGGGAAGCACACAACAAAAGGGAAACTGAGTAATTCTGAATGGATCAGATAATACAGAGAAGATCTTATTCAATTTTCCACGCCTATGTTGGATAATCCATTTAATTTGAATGGACAGTCCTCCTTTCAGTTCAGTATTTTTAGTCTATCATCAAGAACACAGGGATACAGAGCTAAAGAGGAGTGCAGCTGAGAACTCAGATTCACACAGAGTGGGTTCATTGTATGATAATCATGAAAAGAATGTTGATTCTCAGTTTGAACTGTTATTTGACAATAAATAATAACATTTTAACTCTAGCACTGTGATGGCATTTAATCCATGGATTTCAAAGAGCTTTTTTACAATGCAGAGGATGAAAGAAATTTCCAAAGCAAATAGGCATAAAAAATTCATCAGGGGAAAACTCTGACTCTAGTTATTGATCTACAACACCATTCCCAACCCATGGAACATCTTATTTTGGTTATTGGCATGGGATCACAGCTAATCCTGCTGTATGTCACTTGAGGATTAATGACCTGATTAATGACCAGCAGCAGAGCAGCTCCATTTGTTACAACATATCAGAACCAATTTCTAATTGTGACACTCTGGAGGGAAGGGATGCCATCCAGAGGGACCTCGACAAGCTGGAGAGGTGGGCCTGTACAACCTTCAAGAAGTTCAGCAAGGCCAAGTGCAAGGTGCTGCATCTGGGTCAGGGCAATGCCAAGCCCCAACACAGATGGGGCAGACAGTGGGTCAGGTGCAGCCCTTGGGAAAAGAACTTGGAGTCGTTGGTGGGTGAGAAGCTCCACGTGATCCATCAATGTGCCTTTGCAGCCCAGAAAGCCAACTGTGTCCAGGGCTGCACCAAAGGCAGCGTGGGCAGCAGACTGAGGGAGCAGATTCCACCTCTGTGCCCTGCCCTCGTGAGACCCCACCTGGGCACTGCTCCTGGCCCTGGGGCCCCAGCACAAGGACAGGGACCTGCTGCAGCGAGTCCAGAGCAGCCCACAAAGATGCTCAGAGGGCTGGAACACCTCTCCTAGGAAGACAGGCTGAGAGAGTTGGGCTTGTTCAGCCTGGAGAAAAAAAGGCACTGAAGAGACCTTAACATCAGCTTCCAGCTCATAAAGGGGACACAAAAGAGCTGGAAAGGGACTTTTCACAAGGGCCTGTGGTGATGGAACAAGGGGAATGGCTTTAAACTGAAAGAGTAGGTTTACAGATTAGAAATTCACTGCTGTGAGGGTGATGAGGCACTGGAATTGTTTGTCCAGACAAGCTCTGGATGCCCCGTCCCTGGAAGTGTTCGAGGCCACGTTGGATGGGGCTTTGAGCAACCGGGTCTAGCAGAAGGTGTCCCTTTCCAAGGCAGGGAGGTTGGAGCTAGATGACCTTTAAGGCCCCAACCCAAACCTTCCATGTTTCTAAGAATCACAATGTAGCTGCCAGTATCTTCAGGTACATAAGAAAAAATCAGGGAATAGGGGTTTTCCCTATGCTCACAGAGAATAAACTTTCTCTGACCACAAGATGGCCCTCATGGTATATTGTCTGTGCTGTGCTATACAATATCCTTGCCTTATTCATGATGCATAGCTTGCAATACTCTAGTTTCACTTTATTTATGTATAGATATACTCTGTTGCTCCCTGCTGCCTTCTGTTAGCAGAAGAGCAAGCAAAATTCCTGAATCTGTAAGATTGATTCACAGGCTCTGGGGTGGTCAAACAAGCCATGTTTGTGGCCATGCTGTCCCAGCACCCCAGCACAGCCACAAGCACACGGTGTCACTCCTCACTGCCACCTCCACATGGCCACACACCCCTCAGTGCAGCTGCTGCACACCCGTGGCCTCTGGGAGACAGATCTGGAGAAAAGGCCTTTCCCCATCACAAGGGCTGGCTCCACCCAGGTGAGATGCCAGGTAAGCAGAGCTCTTCCTTGTTCTCCCATCATGAGGTTTTGCATCTCTTGCTTGTCATTGTTTTCTCAAGGATTCTTGGTATTTCTTCTGCAGGCATATTTAACCTGGCATTGTTTCATTTCCTGTGTTTTCTCCCCAAAAGCCACATGATCAGGCACAGTGACGTCAAGCAAGGAAACTAAATTGTTTTTTATTCAGTCTCTGGCTTCTATGGGACCCTCTGAGCCTCCAGCTGTATTGACAGGGCTCAGGGATAGCTCTTTTTAAGTTTCTGCTGGTCTAGAATTGGGGAGTTCCTATAAGAGAACTTCCTGAAAGGTTAGATCAAGACAATTCAAAGCAGGACAAGGAATTATATATATATATATCCTCCTGCCTAGAAAACTACTAGTTTCCTGACTAAAAGTGTTCAAAATTGTAAAATGCTACTAACAAGGAGTGCCAGCAGGATGAAGGACAGCCCTGTCTCAGCCCAGCTGAGCTGGGATAACCTCAGGAGGATGTGATGCTGATTTGGTAAAGCACAGGGATATCACAGAATGGGACAGGGTACCAACCACACTTCAAATGTGTCTTTTGAACAAAAGAGTAGCAACAATTTATGGTTCACATATTACTCAGGTATGCCTATTTCCTGTGGGCATCCCATGCTCCAAAACAGTGACAACAAGAACAGTTGAAAAAAAAGAAAGAAACCATTATAAATTTCACTAGAGAATGTTTTGTTGTTTCCAATTCCACACTGTGGGGACAATCTTTAGGACTTCTCTGTTTCACATGACAAGAAGAGAAACTGCAGGTCTTTCACTCCTTTCTAGAAATAGACTTGAGTGCTGAGGTTGTGGGGATGCCAATCCAGCCAGATTCACTCTCTCCAGCTTCAGTCTGTAACTCATCTCTGATCTGTGCCTGCAGCTAAAACATGGATAATTCAGCCAGCAATGGTTATCTTTACCAGCATGTTTGTTACCAACACCTGCATGGCTGATTGCTGATCATAAATCATTCAGTACAATGAAAAGCTTATGTGAGTTATAAGAAAACATCAGGTCTTTAAAGGATAAGAAATGCATCCTTGAGCAGTTCCAGAAAACTTAGCAGAAGTATTGAAGACACACTGAAACTATTATTTCTTGATTATCACCCCAACATGTAATTTGAACGCAAAAGGAAAACACTGTGTTCCATTAAAGAGCAATAAATTTTAGATCTGTAAAACTAGAAATAACTCTTACTAATTAATTAATGAAATCCAATTAAATCACTTCAGGCTTTTCTTAAGAATAGTATCCATAAAGGTATCAGTAACAGGAATTAAACACATGTTCTTTAAAACCCATTATTTTTTCTTTGAAAGGAAAAAAATACTTTCAATTTCAGCTAATTCTGAAGCAAGTTTCAATTTTCAATGGGAAAATTAGATTACCTGAAAGAACTTGTTTAGAGAACCTATTACATTATTTTCTCTCTGTTTGAGATATGACTTTCAACCGCAAATTAAATTAAATTCCCAGGAACTTTAATTCGAAAAAAAAAGCCAGAAATTTCCAAGACAGAAATTTCCAAGACAGAAATTTCCAAGACAGCCTCTACCATTGCTAGCAGCTTCCAGCATCCCAGCTCCCACAGCTCTCTTCTGCTGCTGAAACCAGACAATGAGTTATCCAAAATGATTGCCTAATACTGGCAGCTAGAACTAACATTTCATTGAAACTGCTGAAACGAATTCCTTTTCATGATGTCTTGAATGACACAAGACATTGTATTATATTGAATACACCAATATTTTCCAGACCATTTCTCTTAATGATGATGTTTTTAACACAGGTCTTCTATTGAGAGAATATCTGTTAACAGAGACTCTCCCCACACCAACAGAGAACCACAGCACAAGGCTGGATCTGAGAGGAAGGAAGCTGGAGAACATCCTGAACACACACCTTGCACCAGAGTATCACAGTACAGTGTAGTACAATCTCATCTTTGACCAACATTAAATGAAAAGACTGTTCGATTAATCCACTATTCTTAATGCACTACCTCTCCTTAGTACAAATCAAAAGTAATGCCCTAAAAATTAATGTAAGTACACTACAAATAAATCAGCATAAGTTGGTGAAAATTAGAATGAAAACTGAACAGCTTGACTGAGTCTTCAGGGAAGATCAGCCTGTCAAAATATTATATAATTACAATTACTATTACTTTGTTCTGCTGTGATTATTCTGCTTTCTTGCAAAAAGTGTCACAGCTTTTCAGAAACACTGGAACTTGTTAAAACTACAATCTGCCTTTTAAAAATCTATATCCTCAAAATTTTACTTGTTCAATCAACCAGTTTGAAACAATAGTTCTTTGTGAACACCTTTAAGGTCAGATCTTGTAGAATGACTGGATATTTGGGGGTTCTCCTTGAAAATTATTTCCACTGTGATTGCTATATTTACTTCTCTGAAGAAATGTAATATTCATACACACACATATATAAAATCCGTACTCACATACATGTGTATACATATTTATATAAACATCCTCATACTCTGGCGTTGCATGATGGTCTTTTGTGGCTTGTGTCCACGGAAATGAACTGCATTTGTTCCAGCAACATCCATCACAGAAATCCCTCTTGATGCTGGGAACAAACAAACCAGCAGCAGCAGCTCCCGGTTCCTGTGCCCCTGCACCTGGCACAGCTCTGGGAAGCAGCTGAGTGTGGCAGTGATGTGATTTACACTCTGTACAAGGGCCATGAGAGCCTCTTCAGCACCTCTAGTACAGGCAAGTGGGGCTTAGGCACTGCTGGGGTACTTAGACTCAGATTTGAGGGTTTTGAACAAACTGGGGACAGATTTGGGTCCTTGTAGAAACAATTTGCTTCACTAAGCCCCAGAAAGGTGGCTCTCAGGGGAGGGCAGAGGGAAACATGCCATGGTAGAAAGGGAAGGGTACAGAGCACCCTTGGGATGAAATGTCCTTTTGAGACAGCCATCCCTTTGAGCTGCAGCCACGGGCCCTTGACTGTCACATATCACATACTAACAGTAAAAGTGTGCAGAACCCTGTACCAAGTGCTACCTTATGGCATGTGAAGGGTGGAAAATAATATCGTGGAGATAAATACATCTCTCCATGAAAAATAGCTTCTTTGTCAGTATTTCTGCAGCAACATATTTATCAGTAATCTTTGCCTTATAAAACACAGCCCTACAACTTCATTGTAGCCCTAAGACCATTTCCTATTCCACTGAGTAGGAGCCTCTGCTCCTGCAGGGTTTCCATTATTTGCAGTGCTGTCAGAGGTGCTGTCTGGTAACAGCCCAATTTTGCTTTGATGCTACCAGACCATCAGAAAAGATTATACACTTTTGTGGGAGCATAATTTGACCTGCTAACCACTTATAACTGGTAATGAAATAGAAATAAAGAACATGATTTGACTTCCAGGGCCAAAAATTAATTTGCTAGGCTGGCAGTTACAGGAAGAAAAAAAAATCTTTCCATTTATGTACTGAAGATTTTGTCCTTAGTTCCTGGCATATCATTTCAATAGATCTCTGAAACACATTTGAGATTGAAATAGGACTTTAATGTAGATCAAATATGGGAGACATGGAACTCTGGTTTCAATATTTCAAAGTTATCCTTCCTAAATTGCAATAAATGTCCTTACTCTCTTTCCAGACTCTCTTTTCCCAGTGTTCTTGCATTAACCTATTTAGCTGCCTGTGTGACAGTGATTAAAGGCATCATTTTTTGTGAATGTTCAATTCTACCAAATCTTGGGCAATCTCCTTTGACAAGGACTTCAAGAAAGACGAGTAAAACTTTGTAGAGCTCAGAGTCCAAGAAAAACACACACACTTTACTCCATCACAGCTGGTCCTCCTAGGGCATACAAAGCATTTCCTCATTGCAATTGAGGGAACCATCCCTGCACATCACCATGCAATTTTGATCCCCAGAACTGAGCAGTAAAGACAAACCAGTCCAATTTCAGACACGAAGAAAACATGTCAAAAGTGGGCTCACATTGTCTTCTTGAATACTCTGAATTGGTGTGGCTAAAGGAGTGAGGTTGAGGCATGATGAAATAAATTTCTAGTGTTATCTGTTTGATCTGGCTGTCAGGTGCCTGAGACCTATCTGTATCTATGTATTATTCCCCTTGCCAAACATAAGGCTCGGTCTCAGACTGCTTGTTGTTCTGTCCAATATATTTATTAGTCAAGAAGACTGAGAGAAACTGAACTTCAACAAGACATCAGAAAGTCACAGCATACAACTACTGCTACCACTACTAGTAATAATAATAATAAAGAATATAATACTATTAATTGTGTTTGGAAAGCTTAGTGGCGACCCCAGTACTGCCATGATTTGCTTTGCTGGGATCCAACCTTCACAGTCAAATGCATAGCCCTTTACTGTATCACTGCTCTACAAAAAGGAATCTTCTTGCTTGCTCAGAAATATGACTTCATTGTGCCACAGGAACAAAAAAGTACTTTGAAAATCCAATAGTTTGAAACACACAGTTGCTGTTTCCAATTCTAGATTCCTTACAGCTAGAGACCAGAGCTTTAAAGTGAAATGTTTTGGGGTCAATATTTGGAGAAGCGCATGCCTCTGCTCCTGGCTCACTTTTTGAGAATATGCTGTACCATTCCTCACAGCTAAACAGCTGCTCAAAGATAATCATTACATCTGTTTAATCACTGCTTTCTAAAACTTACTTTCCAGATATATTACGGAATGAAGAACTTCAGAACACTGTTAAGTTCTGAAAGTGTCTTCTCAGTCCTTCCATTTATATCACTAAACGCTAATTCCACAGATTCCTTCCCCAGTTTCCCAAACTTCCCTAATAGCAATCCTTTTTATAAAGGCTAGACTAACTAGACTGTAGCCTTGGATCCAGTTCCTCCTCACCTCCTCAAGGATATGTGAATTTTCTAGTGAAGGCAGCACATCAACACTTCTAGTGTGTTCTCATTTGCCTTAGTTCTTTTATCAAAGATATTTTATCACATCTTAGTTTAGGAGAACTGTATGCATTAGTGGAAATCTACAGTAAATTAGAAATAAAATTATTTAACCCATTATTTATCCTATGTACATCTTTCATCTGGCTAAAATAGGCAATTCACAGGTTTAATCTATAGAATAAAGTCTTATTTTCTCTACAAAACTCTAATTCTGGGTGGGAAGTATTACTTCAATTCCCTTCTTTAATTATTTCTACATAAAACAGTAAGTTGAAATTTTGTCAAAGCCATTTTCTTTGCCCTAACCCCTCACATAAGCCATCTTTTAGAAGACTGTTCAAGTAGAGCATCAATTCCTCACTTGTATGGGGTGTTTTAGGCAATACTTTTCCTTTGTGCACTTATCAGTGAGTGTAACAATGCCAGTCCCAGCAAGCTCATTTTCCTTTTTACCTTCAGTTTTCTAGTTGTACTTTTTGTGGCAAGTTCCCTGATGTTAACCAATGTGTCTCACATCACACGTGGTAGAAAAATCATCCCTCCTCCCTGCTCAGTATACATTTTATCACTATACTAAATACTATTAGGTTCTCAGTCAAAGATAACACAAAGAGCCCATTCACCCTTTCTCCTCAAGGTGCAGAGGGAGAGGACTTCATGAGCACATCTCAGTTCTAAACATTTTCAAGATGACAGAGGGGTTCATGGTTTCTTTTTTCTCATTTAAACGCTCTAAGAAGGGCCATAGGTCAGATTCGCATTCAGTTCCTTTTCTTTGGAAATGCTCTTGTTCCTACAGGAAGCACAATGGCTCATATCACCTAATTCCACCTCAAAAACTAACAAGTAAATGAACAGAGAATACCTGAATAGCTTTTCAGTGATCAAATTGAGTCTTTCACCAGATAGGGTCTAACTTATGCAGCTTTCTTTTGTGTGTGAAAAATCCATTTTTCTTTGCTCATTTAACAGTGAAAGTCACCAGTCGCAGGCTGTTACTGAGGCAGCTATTACATGCTTTGGGTTTTAAAGCAGTGTTCTTAACAACACTGGGAAACTGACTTACCTCAAGGAAGCTTTCACATTTTCCTAGGAACGGCCAAAAAATTATGGGGGAAGAAGAAGAGAAAAATAAGTACAGCTGGTAAGTGGCAAGAGTGCCATTCACTATGGATTTTAAGGTGTTGACATTAATAAACGTCAAATCCCTTCTCCTAAAAGACAGAGATTTCTGATAAGACAGATTTATACATTCCACATGGTAGTTTGTTCATATAGAGTGGAAGAGATTCACATTTAAAGGCCTGCTCTGCTCTTCAGGACTGGAATCTCATTCTTGCATAAACTCCATAGCTATCCCATTAGAGGAGCTTTGGCATCTCTCCCTGTTCTCTAAAAATTATGAACTATTCCTATCAAGCCTTTACATGGAAAATATTCTCAAATATTTATGTGTGTATGCATAAAGTGAGGCTATATAAGTACAAAAATATTGCAAATAGCAGAAACGTAATAAACAGTAAGAAAAGGAGGGGGGAGAAGAGAAGGAAGGCAGGTTTCTTGGCTTGCTGAACACTTTTAATTGAAAATTTGGCAAAAACAAGAACAACGAGAAAAAGTACATTTCCAGATGAATCTGCTCTTCCTAAATCTGGTTTGGGAGGAAGCCAACAGGACAGAGAAATTAGGAAAGCAATATGACTACACATTTCCCACACTACAGGTCCCAGTAAAATTGAATGGTTTCCTGATATGAGATGCTCAGTCCCACCCCTCCTGGTACCCTGATGATGTAAAGCTCTCCCAGGAGGAAGAATGTTAAGAAATAAGTTTGTTTCCATAGAACACTCTCCACTGCTAAAAAGAGCATCTGAAAACAACTAATTCCAAAACAGACATGAGAAAGGAAAATTTGTGTTTTAGCTTTGAAACATCATCTCAGATATATTCTGTGATTTTGAAAGAACAAAGATATCACCAAACATATATTATTAACTTTTTTAAAGTTAGAATTCTGTGTCTGAAGTAGTTTTGCCATCTCTTGCTTTATGGCAGCATAGAAGAAGCAAAACAACATTTCTAATGTGTTATCATTTGCCTTAGTTCTTATATAAAAGATATATTAACATAGAGTAATTTAGGAGAACTGTATACATTAATGGAAATTTACAGTAACTTAGTAGAAATAGATTTATTAAATCAATTATCCTATATACATCTAGTACACTAGTATTTATAGAGGTAAACTGTGTGTTAAAACAATTTCAGATGTGTAAACATAGCTAGTAGAAATAAACCCTGAATAGATAAATGCATGGAGATCTTTCCAGATGTGCACAACCAGTATACATCCTACCAAAAATAAAGAAAAAAAAGCATATCCTAGTACTTTAATCTTACAGTATTATAGGGCAGTGTCCTACTATTCAATCCATTTAACCTTATTTTTGAGGTTCATTTCTATCAGTAAAGACAGACAAATTAAAACGCTCTTTGAATTACAACAATACCTCATTGAAACCAAAATCCGCAAAGTTCAAACACAAAATAGAACACAGTTTTACAGAGATGTACACCAAAACTGGCTTTTGAGAATAATCTGGTGCTAGTGGACTACACAGAAGCAATACTGATGAGATAGCTATTAGTGATTAAATTATTCAGTACTGATGGTATCTTTGCAGGAAAACATCACTTGAGTCCTGAGTGCTACTTTTTCATCATGCCATTTGAGGCCACACAGCTTTTAAAACCCAATTTCTTATTGAGGTCTTTCCCAAGCCACTGATCCATCACAGAAATCCCACCTGAATTTTGAGCATTAGACTGTTTTTCTCCTGAAGTACATTCAGCCCAAGCTCTGCACCACAGAAATCAAAGAGCATTTTACAGTGAAGCCACAATTTCCGTCCTTGAGGATAACCAGGAATTGACTGCGCAAGGCCCTAAGCAACCAGATCTAAAGTTAGGCTGACTTAGACTGATGGCTTGGATTAAGCAACTTCCTGAGGTCTCTTCCTACCCACATTATTTCCTGATTCCCTAGAAAAAGCAAAAGCAGTAGGTAAAATGAAAAGTTGCAGAAGCAGAACATGAGAGGTTTTCACAGCATACAACATAATGGTTGAATAATATTGCTAGAAATAACATTTTTAAGTGAAGAGACAGAAATAACAGCTGGAAAACATTTTGTTGAAATGTTACTCAAGTGTTACTTAAAATGGTCAAGTGAGATTTTCAAGGCACATGATAGCACAGGCTTTATATACATAAATTCCTCGCCTTCTCCAGCATTTTTAAACAGACATTTGGGGGATGTTCTACTGAAGCACCTGGGCGCCAGAATCAGGTACAGGAAAAGCCTCAGCTGCGCCCAAGATGAAGCAGAAACAATCACAGCCAAAATGGAGAAAGAGCAACTCCATGACTCTTGACTTGTGTGACCAGAACGGAAAATGAAACACAGAGAAACAAGAAGATATGTGACTGTGAGGCAGGACTGAGCCTCCCAGCAGATCCATACTCACCTGCAGAGTGGGCTGGGAGCTCCCCCTTTGCAGAACCCTGGCTTGCACCTCTCACTTCAGCCAGTCAAAAATATTCCCTCACTCCCAGCCAGGCCTTATCAGCTGAAACTCCAGATTAACGTGGATGCCACAGTGCAGCACCGAGCTGGTGCTCTCTTAGAGAGAGGAACAGCAGCATCTCAATCAAGCCAACTATTTGCCCACTGAATATACAGAAGCCCTGCTTAATTATAGCAAATTACACTCATATGTTATTGCTTTGATGTGACTCTAGAGCCCTTCAGAATGAAAAGAAAACCACAGAGTACTGAAGGAAATCCAAAGGGTCTTCCCTCGACCAAGGATAAAACATCACTATGAAATAAAATTATCATCTGATAATACACTGCCGCCACTTTTAATCACGCCTTTCAAACAGATTTCTAAAAATATTTTCAGGTTAAAAGGAAATTCCCTACCCAAATAATACTGGCTTATGAATTTCCTACATATCCATATGTTAGAAAACAGGAAAATTACATATGTTCTTTCTAAAGATCAAGTTTGGCAGCATCACCCAAAAGAGAGAATATTCCCACATAAAATTCCAATTAAACCCATTCCATCAGGATCCTAAGGTCAGAGTTCATGGCAATATGTTTGTTTACTCTTGGTCCCTCACACCCTTTGCAACATCTTTACATAGTCATAAATAGCAGATTCCCACTCAAATTTTTGAGGGAAATATCACATAGCTGGTTGCAATATGCAGGCTGTCCTCCAAGGAAGTTCTCTTCAGATCCCAGGTACCATTACACCAACTACCACCAAAGCTGAAGGTTCAGTGCTCTCCTCCACACTTTGTTACAATCCCAGAATGTTGCTTGCTGAGCATGGCATGCAAATATGTTGCAGCACAGAGTGGGGGGTAAAAAAAAAATTAAAATATTTCCTTGCAGAAATTAAAATTAGCATTTCCTGACTACTGTGTTATTTTTGAGATTTTTGATCTGTTATATTTGTAATTCCTCTTGTATCTATTTAAGAGAGGGTTTGAGGAATGCAAATAATCTGATTTACTCTGAGAGGTCTGATAGAGGATTTAATAGCTGATAAAAATGCAAGAGTTGTGGAGGTTATTTATTTCCTTCTGATTTCTTCAAGATCCTCCTAAGGCTCTGCACAGATGCCCCAAAACTGTTTCCGCTCATGTTTTTATATAAATGACCGCCTGGCAGAGAACTGGGGAATGTTCTGCTGTCCTTCTTCCTGAGGACGCACACCAAACAAGATAACTTTCCTGTTCAAAATTTGTTTCTCAATTTTCAGAATTAAAAACATCTGGGTTTTCCATGTCAACTTGTGACGTCTTGAAAGACCTCTGAAATAAATGAAAGATCATTTTTCCACTGCTGAATATTCTGACCAAGGCTGAAGAGTAATTTCACAGCAATTGGAAGCCAAACACTATCGATTGTAAAAAAAAAAATTGGAAATGGAATTGGCTTATGAAGTCAAAACGTTTTTCAGCAGCAATCCATAATATTAGTTTTAGAAATGTTTTTCTAGCAAAGGTCAGTCAGTGTAATTGGGCTATTTCTGCCCAGGGCACAGGACTGGGCCCCAGAAGAGCCAGGTTCCATTTCCCATTTCATGTCACTGACCGTCAGCACATCAGGGCTCCCTGAGGAAAAGAGATGCTGACTTACAAAGGGCTTTGTGAGAAGCAGGTGAAAAACACTCTATCACCTCTTAGTCTAATCCTTACTAATTAACGACATAATAATTGGTTTGGTCTTGTTGCTCATTAGGCCTTGATATGCTAATTGGTTTATCATGATGGCTTTATTGAATAGAGCACTTCCATGAGATGAATTTCCCATCCATGTGTAATACACAAACTCTGTTCTCACAGCCATGTAAGGCATGTGTGTAAGGCTGTATAACACAGGCTTTATGAATAGAGTCTGAAGTATTAGAAAGCCAATTTTAATCTGCATCCAGTTAGTTCTTTCAGAGACAGATGTGTGAGCCTTGTTATCTGACGGAGTGGATGTTTCTCCACCCATGACAAAACCTATCTTCCACTTCTCAAGCCAGTCCTGAGGCATAAAATTCAGTTAATGAGCCTAGTTTCTTTACTGTGAGTCCTCTGAATCCTTCCTGAAACTCTACTGCTCTGAAATTTTCCTCCTGCTTAAGAGATCCTAAATAAATGTTATGCAAAGATGTAGGAATTTCCTTCACAGCAGGTAATAGAGAGCGCCTCTTAGGTACAGAAACTGTTGTTTTACTAATAGATTAATAACCTTTTTCTCAAAAAGAATTATTTTAAACTACTGCTCTCATCCCAAAAAAAGAATATAAAACATGAAAAATTGTATCCATCAGCTGAACTAACTTTCTGAAATTATTCTCTATTTTTAAGTGGATGCCAGATATGACTCACAGTATTAAGAGATACAGTTTGTCTGAGACTTTGAAGAACAAGAGATATTATTAATTTCTGTTCAGACTGATATAATTCATACAGGGATTTCTGTATAATAAATAGAAACTGCTTCTTAAGTCCCAAGCAAGCAGGAGATATTCAAATGGATGTACTGTAACCAGGGCTGAAAAGAGAAAAAATAAATGTGAATTCCAAATAAATACTGGGTCCTCCTGATGTTTTTCCTTTGCCCACCTCCCCGTGCCAGTCAGCAAGAGCCACCACACGGCAGAGCTCTCTCAGTCCTTGCCCTTCCACAACCCTGACACAGCTTTCTCCTCCCCCCTCAGCCTTTCCCTGCCTCAACTCATCTCTGGTAAGGACAGAACTAGCAAAGAGCCAAGCAAAAGCAAGAAATTATAGTTGCGCTGGGTCCTTTGATGCTCCATGATTCTCAGCAATTTATAGGTTTCTCCTCATATTTTACTCTATTTTTTCTTACTAGAACAGTTAGACATCCAAATGCACTAGATTGGTTTTTTTTGTGTTTGCTCCCCATTCACATTTCTAGCAGTTCAAGCAGATTGCAGCAGGTCCTAGAAATTTTGTCTGAAGATTTTTTGTCTATGTAATCTTGACTTTGTCCCAATTCTTTTTAATTCATAGCAAAGAGAAAAGATTACCTGGACATGTTTGAAGCAATTTTCAATAATTTTGGAAGTATCTACTCTAACATATTGAACCACTGCCAGGCCAGAGCATTGAAATCAAAGATTAAAAACCAAAATAACTCATGCTTTTTTCATAGTTAGAAGGAAACAGGTGTTTGCATAGTTTCAGGACATTATTTAAACACAGCACCACATTGCCTCATATTCTCTATTACAGCATTACTGTGTAACTATCCATCACGTCCATTAGAAATAAAAAATACACCAGTAAGTAATTAATTATAATCAATATATTATTAGCTCTAAGATTTAATACATAGGAATTATGCCAAAATAGCACAAAGAAATGAATGCCAAAACCAGAGAGTGCACTGACACTAGGGAAATGTGGATCTGAGTCAGGGCAGAGCAAAAGTGAGAACAGGCCATTAAGCTCCTACCTTTATCATGAGGAAGTCAGCATCCCAGCAGCCACTGTGTGTATTGAATACACAGTATTTAATTAACCAAACTACTTAAAACCCACTCTATCTTCTGTATCTCTGCAATTCATACATTACCTTTTTGTTTTCTGCTGCTCAGGAAAAGCGAAAAATTAAAATTTTTTGTACATATATATATGTTATATACATATAGAGCACAAAAGTTATACCATCTTTTTCCTCCTTTTTTTAGCTCTTCATTGGTTCTGAAGGACAATATGGTCATATCTTCTACTTTAACACCTAGGAACAAGAAACTAAAATGAAGCAGGGAAGAGTTGAGAGAGAGTATGAAACAGGAGAAAAGAGAGATTTAGAGAAGAGAGAAGAAATAGTTTGTCTTGACGTTTTTCTCCCTGCAGTTTCATTTCATTCTGGTCCCCAGACAAAAGAGAGAGATGCTAGCTGAGGATGGTGTCTGCACAGCTGATTGGAAGGACCAGACAGTTTTAGTTTACAAAAAGGAGCAAATATGTTTACCAAACCAGGCTCACCAAACACATAACATGTGCTATTGTCAAAAGGCACTCAGTGCAACTGCTGGCATAGAGAAGCTCTCCAGAGAGACCTAGGAAAGTTCTTGCACAAAATGCAAATGACATTGCCAAAGCAAAGCAAGCAAAGGGCCATTGTTCCAAACACCTGCATTCCGCTCATCAGTTCGCTGAGCACGCCCTCGTGATTCACTTTTGTTGGAAACCTGATATCTCCATGACAGCCTTTTATTAAGCAGTAAAACCTCCACACCCAAATTTGTTAAAGTGTTATATTCAAGCATTAGAAAACATATGGCACAAATTTGTAATTTGAGTTTCAGGCCTTTGCCATGGCAGTTAGAGGCCACCTTCCTCCTCTAACGCCAGACAGAGACAAGAAGTAAATACAGTGTCTGTGATTTCCTGCTGGGCTTGCCTTGTTATGGTTTTTCTAATTTATTTTGTCATGTAAACACTTTCACACATGTGTCTGACCTCCTCCTCAAGTTCCATTATATTCCTCTTGTTAGCAGCAGATTGTTTGTGCTGGGGATTGCTTACTTGGGGTGAATATTTGCTCCTTTTTGCATGGAGCACTCACAGATGGTGAGGCTGGCATAGATTTGTGTCTTAAAGGCCAAGTTGTCTCCCCATAAGTCAAGCCATGTCACCCCATCTCCCGTGCATGGTGAGCACAAACAAAATCACAGGAAGAAAACAAAACAGAAGAAAGCAGCAGAGGACTGAAAGAGCAAGTGTCAAGTGACATAGCAGCTTAGAAATCCTTTGAAGCAAGTCTACATCAGACTGTGTGAAACCATGGAAAAACATATCACAGTAGGCAAAAGCAAGCTGAGACTTTTTTTAAAAAAATGTCCCAACAGCATTAAAGTAACATGAAATGTGGGAGCAGCAGAAGCAGAGACTTTCAGCAAGCAAAGCGACTGAGCAACGAAAAAACAAGCAGAAGGTAGTTTGATATCTGGGTATTTCTATTTCTGAAACTGGTTTTTTGTAAGCCTTGGTCTGGTTAGACAGACAGCTAACTGTGATACTGCGTACTGACATATGACACCAACCACACTCAAATTTACAAGGCATCTTTTTACAAAGTCTAAAATGGAATTAAACTGTGACTATTTTAAAAGTAAAGACTCTGAGCTCTTTCAGACTTTATTACATTTTGGTGCTACCAAAGAACATTCAGAAGGACTAGAAATCTTGGGAATTATTTGCTGGCAAGTAAAAGTTAGTCAAGTTTGAAGGCTAAATAGAATCTTGACACCAATGACAAGAAAGAATTCAAAATAATGTGAGAGATAAAGAGAGAAATTTGAACATCAATCTTCAAGACTGTAAAACAAAACAGAAGGGTAAAATACCACTAAACAAATTGCTCTATTTGGGGGAAGATGTAAAAACTTCAAAGGATTCTATCACTTTGCAAGAATTTTGGAATATCAACAGAGATTTCACAGCATAAACAGAAAGGATAACCAGAGTAACAGTAACTCCAAGGAATTTTTCAGTAACTGGTGAATAATATTACAACAGAAGACAAATGGACTACAATCTGAAAGGCAGTGCAACATTTTAATTTGAAGGCATACATTCTTGGCTTCACAGCAAGAAGACTCAGATGTCAAGCCAAAGGAATATTCCAAAGTGCCAAAAGGTTTCCAAATCATAACTGATCTTTGCACATTTCTACTTCTTGTCATTATCTGAAGTTTATCATATTTCTCCTGCACAATGAATATAAACAATTAAGTTGTCAACCAATTCATTCTAGCGGATGCTTTTTCTCAGGCACCTTAAAGCCTCAGCTAAAAATAGGTTCAAATCTGGAAGACACTACAATGAAGTAATTGCCAGATGTGATAGCACACTGTCATGCAGTGGCATGAATTTAAGCAGCTCTCAGCACAGTGTCATTTCAAATATGTTACTCCAGTTCTCTGACAGAAGTAGATTAATCAACTTTATTAATGTTTTAAAAACTGCAAAAACTTTACAAAGCTCTATCTCAAAGCAAAAAATGTCAGTAACTAAGTTGTATTTAACTAAAAACTCAAAACAGAAATATATTGTTTGAGACATCTGGTTACATTACTGAGAAAATGCAAATACAGATGAAAAGGAATGCAAAAATAAAATCCACATGATAGGCGTCTGCACTTAAAGCTTGTACTACTGTCGTGGATGTACAACAGGAAATAGTATTTTTCAATACACTCACTAATATACCCCTTGGTCTTTAAATTCCCCCTTAAAATGTAAGCTTTCTAATTTGTGAAAAAAAATCAATCAGGCATCTCCCAGATGATAAAAGCTCCATGCGCCATTTTATGTGCAACAATTAGGGGATACCTAAATGTGCTACAAAAAGGAACCTTTTGTTATTTATTTCACAAATTATTATAGATATAAAATTCAGCTGCAGAGCATTTCCAAATGCCTACCAACAAACCTGTGTTTCATATACCAGAGCAAACATATACATTCAAGAAATCAGAGAGGTAAAAATAAGAAAAACAGGTGACATCTCCCAGTCAGATTTGGTTAATAATCTTGGTGATTATAGTTATCTTGTAAAATGTGAAACTTGAAGACATACACAGTCAGTAAAGTTTTAGGTCTTACATGACTACACAGGCCCTACCTGGCTTGAATTGGTCAGGAACATTATTATGCAGACACTACACAAAAACAGCATTATATTGCATATGTCGTTTCCAGGCAATGCAAAAGAAAACCAAAATAAAATTAAGTTAAAGTAATTTCATGCTGGATTTTCCCATTCTCTTTCAAAAAGGATGAAGAAAGTATTTCCTTACCATCTGCCCTGGTACAGTTCTGTTTACATATTATGTCAAATTTCCAAACCTCCCTTCATTTGATTTGTTGACACAGGGTCTAGTAAAATAATCTGGATCATCAACAAGACCTAAATATTTTTTTCTGTTTTGTTTTACATAAACATGTGGGTGGGTGGGTGGTTGGTTAGTTGGTTGGTTGGTTGGTTTGTTTTTTTTCAGAATTTTTCAGTCATCCTAAAAATGATACAATATGCTTATGGCACGCTTGAGAATAATTTTATGAAGAGGGACTTTCCTGTTTTACACATTAAACCTGCAGATCAGACGGAAAGTATGACCAACGGCTTGTTTTCTTGTTCAGTTCTAGACCTTTCCAGGACTTTGGAAAAAGAAGCTGATTTTCTCTTTTTAAATATCTGAGACACAGAGCACATCTCCAGCTGTTCCTGCAATCCCCCAGACAGACTTCAGCTGCTCCTCTCCACGTGAGGAATTTTATCACTGATGCAAAACGAACAAGATGAACTGATGGTCCCACAAGAGCAGCAATTCATGATTCCATCTTTTTTCATGGGTAACAAGTTTCTACTGTCCCCACTTTCTAATAAATACCTACTTTATTCCTTTAACACTGTCTAGCCTCTGTTCTAGGCAGCCTCCCAAGGCATCACCAAATTACCCATTGGGCCCTGGCTCTGTAAGTGTTTGTGTCCTCCTTAAGGAGAGCTGGGCTTTAACCGCCCTGTCACCATTTCAAAATCTAACAGATATTGTGATAGTTTCTAGTGACTCCATCTGTTCAGCTATGAACTTTATCCTGCTGGGATTGTAAATGTAGATAGGAAAGAACATTACACTCAGTTGTTTTGGGTTTGGGATGGGGATTTTTATCTGCACAATCTCCTGAGTGCAAGTGCACTCCCTTTGAGATCCTTTGGGATATCACAATGGAGAGCTGGACACATCAGCACTTTGCTAATTGGTCCTATTGTCTGAAGCCACTTCTCACAACATTAAAAGGGAAACCAATGCCATCTGGTTAGAGGTAGCTAGAAATATATCATATTTTAAAATATTGATTCAGAAAGAAGAAAAAACTCAATATTTTTAATAAAATGTTTTTCAGAAAAAAAAAACCAGTTGCAATCATCATCCCTCTTATCTCAAAAAGAGGCAAAACACATTCAAACTTACTAATCCTGGTCCAAGTTATTTGTGTATGGGCTTAGCTGAAAAACAACATTTAGCTGAAGGAATTACAGAATTACACACAATGATTCAAAATGCATCAAAATTCCCATAAGATAAAGGCTTTGGGTTTTCAGCTGCAGCATTTAATGTTCAGAGTTTTGGCTGGTTTTTTTTTCTCTGACAGTAACCAGCAAAATGGAAAACGAACCATTTCATTTAGAAATAACAGTAGCAAAATTAATAGATATCAGACTGCAGGAAAGAATAAGTACCTCATCATCTTTCCCTGTATTTAAAACTGACTTAGAACAATGTAAAGCCTTGCACCACTACAGGCAAAAATTCACATTTCCCATGTGATTTCCTAATCATAACTGAGTAAAAAGATGGTCAAAATTGCAAACAATGAAATTATTTATTAGGTAAATTGAAATCAGTGCAGAGTCAAAACAACCTTCCAAGATGAACTTCCAACATAAGTAATAAAATTATTTCAGATAAGGATAATAATACATCAGGCTAAAATGATGCCAATAAGAATCCTTTTTACAGAGGACTGAAATGTTTAGTTCCTCCCTCTGCAGCAATAAAAGTACCAGATCACTTTTATATTGATGTATTTTATTTATACAGATTGTTTTCACATAATTAATTGTTCCTGTTCCTCACAGAATGTGTTCCTTCTCTTGACTTACAAGCCGTTTTAATAATTATAAAGGGAAAGGCAAGGCTTGGAGCTTTCTTCAATTCTTTTAAATTAAAACTTTTATGCCATGTTATACATATCCCTGTGTGCGCAGCCTGAAGTTCAGGCTTCCAGCGAGCAGCACTCCAAGGAGCAGGAGGTGTGTGCTGCTCTTTAACCTGTGCTCCAGACCTCCTCATTTCCCACCCAACACTTTCTGCTTTCTCTTACAACTTGTCACTATCACAGGATCTTCATCTATTGCTGCCCTCATGAAAGACACAAATGTGGCAATTCCAGAGAAGTTCAGAATGGATACAGCCCAAAGAAAGATTATCTATTTTCTGCCTGGTAAACACCTCAGTTCATTTCTCATGGGATTTCATATTAATTATTTTATGAAGGCCAGATTTTTTATCACATTAGCAACTGATAAAAAACTTTGTTAAGGACATGAAGGTTTTAAAATTAAGCACTCAGAAATTAGAAAATTCCTAATATTTTAGGCAGCCTTTGCAGCCAAATGTTATGGTTCATGTACATATGCACCACAAAACAATCCTTAGCTTTTTTTCCCACCGGCTATGAGCCAAATAACATATCATTCCCCAGTCCTGTCTTCACAGACAGCTGAACCATTTTAGTTGATTTTTTCCCAAAAAGACTCCCTTCAGGAAGCCATCCAACATGAGTATTTCAAGAAAAAGGTTCATGTTCCAAACTTTAGCAAGTGCAACTGGGTGTGCTGGAGTTCTCAGGGAACATCACAGAAGGGCTCATTGCCACCTCCTTGCACACTGGAGACAGTGAGCATCCCTTGTGAGGATTCAGGGACAGAGAACTCCTCGGCAGAAAAAGGACCCAGCCATTGCCCAGCTCAGGCACCCTCCCTGGCACACCAGCAGGAAAGGGCTGGGATAGGTGATCAGGGACATTACACTGAGTTTCCACTGCCTGAGCCTGATCCATGACCCCACCTTGAGTGACTGGGAGCCACCTGCCCCCTGTGAGATCTGCCCAGCTGCTGTGAATCCTCACTCAGTTGTGCCAGTGCCCTGTTTCCTGCTGGCTTTCAAGACAGATGACATGTATGAGCTCAGCAAGCCTGGCTGCCACTGTTTATAAACCATATTTCTGCTCTTTCTGTTCAAGTCAACATTATACTGCTATTTCATATTTGTACCAAAGAAATAAAGACAGGCAGGTTTCTTCAGAACTCCTGCCCCATATAACCCAACCTAACAAGACATCTGTATAAAATTGCATGAAAAGGACTTGCAAGAAAAATTTTATCTCTCTTGTAATTATTAAATCTACTACTAGGTAATATAATTGTGTTCTATTTGTAGGATATGACTTGGATTACCTATAAGCTCTATCATTTTAATTCAGCTAGAAAATAGAACCAAATTTGTCCATTTTACAGTATACTGATTCCTTTCATGTTCATTTGAACCATGTCCTTTTATTATGAGTCAATTTCCTGAATGGATTCAAGGCCATCTCTTGGATTCCATTACAAAATGCCTGCCCGCCTTGCAAGGCTTCATACTGCATGAGCACTGTTCCTGATATTCCTGCTACATTATCTGAACTTAGATAAGGAATCATTCCACTGCACACTGGAGCTTGAAGTGTTGGCATAGCCTTAAATTGCGTGGTGTGGTTTTCTTTTTCCATTAAATGCTTTTATTTCTGTCACTGGGAGAACAGAATCAAATCCAAGAGTGAATCTTTCTGCAGATTTAATCATGCCTCCCTCATTTTAATAGCCATTTAAAAGCATATTAATAACTATTTACATACCTATCTTTATTGAACCGGCTCAAATAAGTAACTTCTTGCCTTCAATAAATTATTCCAAGGCAGATAAAGTACAAGTCAATGTTTTAGAAAGTGGAGCTGTGGCTGAGGTGTTCACACACTGCTGGCAGCAGTCAGAATTTACTAATGGCATACAGATAAGAGATTCACTTCTAGCTCCTTATTGTTCTCACAATTTGGACTCTGAACTTTTATAATCTGCTCTTATACAAATGGGGCTGTACCTCCCAGCTAAACACAGCTTTAGCAAGGAAGACAAGGTCTCCCTTAGTTTACTTTCGGAGTTTTTGTTGGTTTTTTTTTCATTTCAAGCTGTTTTTCTTTGAAGGCATGAGAGATAAATACAGCTCCATTCACAACACACAGTTACCATATAGCACACAGTGTCCACAGCTTGTGATGCTAACAAGGACATCAGCTTACTTTGACTGAAGAGGGATGTGAAAGGAGTTCTCTGGCATCTGGAGACTTAAAAATACAGCCCTCCATTTCCTCAGGACTTCTGCCTTTCATATATAAAAGCTCATAGGGCTTTTTGTGGCTGAGTTTGAATAATATTTTAAAAATGAAAATCACGTGGGCCTCTTTGCCTATTTTGACTGCTGTATCATTATGCATCTGTAGATTTACTGACATACAACTGCAAAGAAATCCCTTTATATTCTCACTGAGAATAATGAGTGATCATCATTAAAAAATATCTTTATGGTTTCAGTGCCCAAATATACTCCTAAATGTCCAAAAGAATCAAAAGACACATTTCCTGGCACATTAGAAAAAAATAAGAAAGAAAAACAAATGTGGCATCAACACAGAGGACAGCACTTGAATTTCCACACCAACTAATAAGCGAATAAGTAAAATAAATTGTGTTTCAGCCATTTTTGAATTCTGAAGTGTAATGTGAAGTTGCACTTCACATAAATCTGTATCACACCTTTCAGGTTATTTTAAGACACATTTTTCTATTAAAATAGAATTTTTAGAAAAAGAGGTGAACTAGTAAAGGAATTCTCACTAATGTCTTCAGAACACTGTGTCTCATTCTACATTTACTGAGAATCCCAAGATCTCACAAGTGAAAAACAATGTGGACAGTTAGGGAACATCTCACACTTGTCACTTTACCCTGAGTATATCACTGAGCTACAGTGATATAACAAACAGGTTATATGCCCATTAAAAAACAGTAATACGTGACAATTTTCAACTTCTAGTGAACTTTTTTATTATATACTACTTAGTTGGGACTGAATAGCAGTTTGTGCCCATTACTAATATTTGAAAATAAACAAAGGGGGTATTTTTATAATAATGTTAATTTTCATTATTTTTCAAAATCTCTTAAAGCTGCCTAAAGAAAACCTTCATTCTGTCTTGCTTCTTCTACCCACTCCATAATTCTAGTTTTTTCCTTCTGCTTAGAGTCCCACAATACTATCAGCTAGAAAGATTCAAGTTAGTTACAATTCTCATGTTTTGAATAAATCAGGAAAATATGCAGTCTGGAGGAATGAAGATTTGGATGTTGGCACAACAACATCCAGTTTGGGCACTGAAGGAGGCATCTGTGTTTTGTTGTTGGATGAAAGACAATAAAGTCTTCTAACGGGCTCATTTACAGCCTTGGGATATTTTTAAAGAACCAAGGATCTATCTTTATGTTTTGTCATGTTGTGTCAAGAGGACACTTGTCAGATTAGTCTTTTAATGGATATGGGATTTTGTTATAAAAATAATAATTTTAGAATAATTTCAAAGATTTTGATAAGTATTTGTCAGATCTCTGCCACTGTAGGGAATTTTTAATTAAAAATTATTTTAAATATAAATAAATTGTACTCTATACAGCCAAAAAAAAACTGACCAGAGGCAAACAAGAAGGCAAAAATGTACATTTTTAATGGTGCACAAACAGCCAGAAACCAGTTGAGTCTGTGTTGTGACTGCATTTTTTCCTGCAGACCCTTAATTCTTTTGGTGAAGAGTAAAAGAGTGGCATGTGTGCCATACATACAGAGCTACTAGCAAGTATTGAATAAGTTTAGCAAAAATTGATGCACTGGAGGGAATGGGGTCACTCGCTCATCTTCCGCAGATAAATTTCCCTCATAACCATAACTGAAGAACTCACCCAGACCCTCCTTTCCTCTGGATGACAAAACTGGAACATAGGGTCTTCCACACAAGAGCCATTACTGAGCATCACTGTCTTAACCCCACTGACACATTTATTTTATCCTAGGCAGGCTATGCTGTTGTGGGCTGTGTTTACTCGAGGCTGTAAAGTGAGGCCAGCAGACACAAGGCACTCATGAGAGACTCTGATGTGAATCATGGGCTGGTAGCAGTGGAATCCAGCACAGTAAATAGAGCTCATCCCCAAATCAGAACAAGCCACTCGAAACTGGTAGCACAGTTTATGACAATTTGAAAAGACATTGGAAAATCCATTTTTAGAGCATGACCACTATGACTTCTCATTTTGTCTGCAAGCAGTAATAAATGTTTGTTAATACTGGAGGGGGAAGAAAAAATAGTTTGCAAGCACAGCTCATAAAAGTCCTTCAATCAGTGTCACAGTCCTCATTTCCCCTCATGTTCTCACTGTAGTTCCCTGTGGTAAATGCAGAGGAAATGCAGCAAAGCTGTTCCTCTCACCAGGAGGGTCTGCGACTACAGGCACTTTTCATGCTCCCCCAGGTGAGACTTACTTCTGTCCAGCATTTGCCCTCCAAACAGAAATATTCTCCAAGAGGTGACAGTCACAACACCTGTCTCTGCACTCCCTGGTGTGCAGAGCAGACAGGCTGAGAGCACAGCAGCTGTGCATGTGCAAAGAGCACCGTGCGTCGTGTTACACTGCTCCTCTGCCACTACTCTGCATCTCACTGATTGTGGCTCTCAGTCTGTTTATTCTGCTGTACCTCGGTGGTTTCACATCACTTCTCATTCTGAAGGACAGTGTGCATTGATCTTGCTGCTTTTATAAACAAAACAGTGAAGATGAGCATTTCATCATCCCAAAGATAAGCAGTACAGATGGATAGCTGGGGGAAGGAACTAGAACACAAAAGTGTACCAGAAGGGTAATAGGGTCAGTTCTCATTGCTCCTGCCATAAATCCTCCCCAGTGACAATGAAAATACAAAGCAATTAAAATGGAGAAGAGGCATAAAAATAGAGGAAAGATGAAAAAATAGAAAATATAAGACAGTTTGGCAATAGGGGTGCTGAACAAAGTGCTAGGGGTAGTTTTTCCCCTTTCTAATGGATTGCTTTTGTGGTAGTTTCTTCTGTATAAGGCTAAAATTAACATTACACTTTTTTTTTCATGTGAGCAAAAATTCACATGATTCAGCCCCAACTAGGCAACATTTGCATTTAATAAATCTTAATTTGAAGGGGCATTGTTACTATCTGGGGTTTTATAGAACCTGAGGTCTCCTCAGAAAGGAGTCCCACTTTCATGACAAATGAAATGGAAAAGATTATTTCTCTATCAGGTAGAACCTAACAGAATAAATACCATCCCAAAATCACCCAGACTTTCTTTAATTTCCCTTCAAATTCACAAAAGTAGCAGTAGTACTTCCCACAGAAAATGTTAATGTCCCTTGTACTGCTGCAGACTTTTTACTCATGTGTACTCAGCTCTTTCTGACATTGTTACATTCTAGGCGAACTCCTTGACAAGAAATTACTGACCACATTGCAGGATGATTTTATTAAGTCATCTGGGGCAGGAAAACCAAGAGCCTCAAGTAAATAAGGAATTCCTGATCTGCTTCCAAGAGCTGTCCCTACCTTCCACACAGGCTTCTCTGAGAAATTTCTTTGTTCTGACTGCATATACTCAGTAAGACTTGAGGTAAGTAGGAACATTTAAAATTAGTTATTACTCTCAAGTGGCTTCAGTCTCCCTGAGGAATGAGTACATTACTAGTGCTGCCCTCTGGGTAGCAGGTTCTTACAGAACTGTATTCCAAATGAAATGTTTTACTATTTTTACAAAAATCTATGAAGTCTTATTGGCTTGGTTTTGTCATCTGGGATTTTTCCAGATGTTCTGTGATCTCACTTAGAATTAACATATCCAGGATCCAAGTCTCACACTAGCACTGGCTTAGACATGTATTTTCAATAGTACGACATGATTCTTCACTTGATTTACATTTCCTAAGCCTTTCCCATGTAAAAATAAAAAAGGCATGCAAATAATAACTTTGAATATCACTGGCAAATCCTAATCTGTTTCATTGCTAAACCTTTACAAAACAAATTTATTGTAATTCTGTATTTCTTTGGAAAATATGTGGTGCACAGACACACACATCCTGATTTGAGGCTCCTGTTATTCACAGCTCTAAAATTAAAATGGCATTTCTAATTTTTATATCTGAGAAAGACAAATGAACTAAGCAAAACATGGCATGCATGACCTTACAACACTAATTACTCACTGGCAGGAGCCACCAGCACTCACATATGACCTTACCAAGGCTTTGCCTCAGGATGTTATTCTCCTGCAGATTACCACCCTAAACTCAGACCATCTATCATGAGCTGCTGACATTTCAGCACTAGCAGGACAATACACAGCACAAACTGCTGACCAAAATGAGTACAGCTTTTTGACACAGCAGATGATAGTTCATTATTGGGATGTCCCTGCAACAATAATGCATTTTCCCTTGATAAAAATATCATCTTCTAAAATTAGTTAGAGTGAGTTGGATAATGGTAATAAAGAAGAGGCATGCAAGTTGGAAGAACCACCCCTGCTTAATTATAGCAAAAAGCAGAGTTCATGCTTGATGACCTGAAGTGTTTTAAGAACAAAAGTAACTTTTTAAGTATGAATGATGCAAACTTTCCCTTGGCAGGTTTTTTTGGTTTTTTTACTTTCTTTGAAATCAGAACTTTTTGGAATAGCTTGCAAAGGCTCTGGGGAGAAACCTGGTTGTTCTCTATGTATTTTCAAATCATATAGTGCATTCCTTTCAGATCACTGAAAGCATGTAAACTACTTCCTGGGAAATAAGCTATTTTCCAAGATGACACTTATGGAAGCAGAAACCCACCAACCAAACATGGTGAAACATGAACATATATTTGGGAGTGCAACGAAGCAGTGAGTGATATTTTGTAGAATTATCATGTGTCCAGGTGTAAATTATCTGGTAGAAGGAAGTAATTTCAAAATATATCAGTATTTCTTCAAGCAGTGAATGCTTTGCTACAGCTCTGTCAAATCTTCTACAAATGAAAACCATTCCATCAAGGTCAATGTGAACTCTGACAGTGGTTACAAGAGGAATAGCCTTGCAGTAGGCAAACCACAAAAAATGTAATACTAAACATTGCAAATACTGAAAAATTGTTTCATTGCTTCCATGGAACTAAACCAGTAAAACACCACAGCAAGCATCAGTCTCTCCCCCAAGTGGATTAGTGATTCCTAGGAAGAGAAGATTATTGTATAAAGACTGATATTTCTGTCCAGCTTTGCAGGTTAAATCATCCAGACCACTTTCCTCCCTTCCAGCCATTAGTTCCTCCCCAGACCCACTGGATGGGTTCCCCAAGAGGTGCCAGGGACCTGTGGCTCTGCCACACCAAGCACGCCCTGCAGCTGCTTTGACTTGGCTCCTCAAACAGACAGGAGAGAGAACAATGAGCTGCCATGACCTTATGCAGTTTGCAATTACTTTTTAACAAAGCAATTTTACTTTAAAAGTTATAGGATTTCTTTCTTGGAGATTTTGCTACATATCTCAAGAATCCTCACCATTAGCAAAACACAAGTCCTTGCATGATGGCTGTAAATGAGGGAGGCAGAGGAACAGTAAGGTGCTGTATGTAAGATTCAGACACCTTAGACTATTTTCAAAATTACTCAGAAAGAAAATGAGGGGTTTTTCATTTCAGCTTTTCCCCGAAAAACTTTTACCATTGTTCTTGCATATGCTATTAGTCTGCAAGTTTCTCATTCTATGGACTGCAGTACAGCCATAAAAAGTGTCTCCAGGTTAAAAATATTCACAAAAAATCATGTAACACTTCGGTGCATTTGGAGGAGACAAATCTGAAGGAGATATTTTATTTTACGTTGTTTAAAATTTGATACTGCCCTCATATCCTCATAAAAGTGACCATTCTCTTCTAGGAGATGACGTAAAACAATAAAGGAGCAACGTTAATGTGCTCTGTTAAATGTTTCAGGATGTGTAGTCAAAGAGGTTATTTGGTTTGGACTGCTCAAAGCTGAAACTAAAGGGGATTGCTGCTGAAGTCCCAGTTGCAGGAAACACAACTGCAAGAAGAGTAACCACAAAAAACTTACCAGAAATACAGAGTGCACCAAAGATTTTGTCAGAAGGCACAAGAAAGACAAGTGAGCACAGCAGCAATAAATTCTGTTATACCAGCCACAAACACAGATTAGAATTAGCTGCACTGATGACAAGTCGGATTTTGGACGCATGGCTGAGAATTCGTGCAAGAAACAGAAAATAACCTTCCACTAGAGCAGGTGGCTCAGAGCCCTACCCAATCTGATCTTGAACACTTCCAGGGACGAGGCACCCACATTTTCCTTGGGAACTGTGCTAGTGCCTCACCACCCTCACAGGAAAGAATTTCTTCCCAATATCTAATCTAAATCTTCCCTCTTTCAGTTTAAAGACAAAACAGAATATCTTCAACAGAGATGAAAAATCTCTGTCAAATTACCATTTTAGAAAGCAGGGCTGAACTGTTCCAGGCAAACATGGATTAAAGTTCTGTCTTCATCTTCCTCTTGAGCCAGTGTCACACAGACCGGGAGCAGCAGACAGCACTTCATGTTTCAGGCATCTGGGGAACTTCATGCATAAAAAATATCCTAGAAATTATTGGAAGTCTCTGCTTTTCAGGAATTATAAAAATAAATCTGAATCCTGAAATTAAATTCAGACTTTCTCACTTGTCCAAGTGTCATTGCAAAGGTTCCACTCTAAGCTACCAGGCTGCTTTGGCATGGACTGTTCCACATTCCCCTGCCGGAGCCCTCACTTCACACAGCTCTGCCTTCAGCATGTCTGCAGGGAAAATAGGAATGAAAAATGCAATCTAAAAAAGAAATTGATTCAGATTACAAATATCTTTTTTATGAATTACAACAGAGTTCAAAGTATTTTTCTGCTGCTGCCTGCACAAGAAATTAGATACACTCACATAAATTTCCCTGGGAAGGGTAGCTGCTCCGTAGAGATGTTATACTGTAACAATTTTTTGCCTCAAATATTTTAACTTGCTAACCTCCTACTGAAAGTAACGTTGTTTAAAAAAAAAACAAAACTGAAATGGATTTATTTTTGTAAACTTCTGTAGAAAGTATTTATTTTGCAACCATGGTGCTGAAATTAAACAGCTAGATAGATATATGTTTATATTCCTGCAGCCATAGAACTTTTTCTAAAGACCCCATAAATGTGTTGCTTAGAAACCAAGTCTTTCATAGATCTGTCACTCTTTAACTTATCCTAATTATAAACAATTTTTTAAATTGCATTTGAAATTATATTTTTAATATTTAACCATTGTCCAATCACTTCAGACGTCATTTTGCTTACAGGAGGCAGCAGAAAGGGACAAGTGGGTTTGTTCCTAAAGCATCATCACTTGGAGTTCCTGAAGTGTTTACAGGAAGCTTTTCTCCACACAAGGAGGGTCAGATCTATTACAGCAAGCAATTGTCATTGACTCAACCTTTGGCATTTTTGTATTATTAATTCTTCCTGTAACTTGCTGCAAATATTGTGTTTGTTTGTTTCATGTTTCTTATGAATAAATTGTACTGACTAAGACCTAATGGTTTGGGGCTTGTACAATTTTCAGGCTCTGCTCAAATCCCTGTTTCCACCAGCAGATCTGTTCCTCGACTGCACTGCCTACCTCTTCTAAACATAAATCACTTCTGCATTTCTCCAGAGCCAGATGGAACTTTTTCCTATGGCAACCCTTAAGGGAACAAAAAAAAAAAAAACCCAAACCAACAAACGTTGTACTCAGAGACAGCATTCAAGATACTTGAGCCCGAAATTGTGGACCAGATATGTGTATTGCATCCATCTGCACAAAAGCTGAGCATCAGCTACAAAAGGGTCAGACTGCAAATATGCTTTGATTTCCCAGACACTGTTAAAGTGAACTGGAAAACAGAAAAAGTATGGATTAGTACTTACCAAGGATAAACCAATAACAGGTGGTAAAGACCTGCAACTGTCATTGCTTTTCAGCCTTCACCAAAAAAAATTGAGACCTAATGAAATAACCAGGAAAACTTGGAAAAGCCTGAAGAAAGTATGAGTTAAAGAATCTGTGAGTTACATTCAAGGATCTCTAATGATAAGCAAGTGTAGGGTCTTGCTCATTAGCCTGACCTCCTCCCACCAAGGGCATAGGGTCCAAAACAACTGAGTAAAACCAACAGCAAACATTTTGGTGTAGGGAGGGCAGTTTACTTGATAATCTGAATTGTTCTGTTTAGAACATAAGAAGGTCTCCCTCCAAATTATCCCACTGGATGTATTTATGGACACCAGAAAGCAAGTTGTGATAGTGGCTGTTCCATGCAGAGAAGCAAATATGATATTTTAACGATTGTTTGCCCAGCTCCAGTGTCCAAGACAACCTGTGAGACACACAATACCTGCCACCACCACTCACCACACTGCTGCAGCCACTGGTAAGGAGCAACACACCTAGAAACAGTCACTTTTATGAGAATACAAAGCATGTTGTTATTGAACCAGCACAGCTTTAATGGGCAATATTTTCCACCTGAGAAACACCCTCAATACAAGCTGATGGCCAAGGGGTATTGGAACTCATGATTGGGTTTTTCTTTGCAGTTATTCCTCACCATAGCAGTAAACTTGAGGTTATCTCAAGAACACAAAATGCATTTTAAACAGCCCCTCTTTTATCTCACTTTTGAAACAGCATTACACTATTAGTATTTTAAAATTTCCTAGTAAGTATCAAAATTAACTGGCATTCATCAGCAAAACATTGTCTGTTCAAAGAGAAAATACTTCCCTCAATATAATGCAGCAACCCTTAATAGAAAGTTGTTTGCTGGAATGAAAGACCAGTTTTGACATTTTTTATGGTGGCAGATTGCAGAAGTTAAAACTGAAAAGCATCTGATTTTTTTTAAGGAAGCAATAAAAGTCACCAGAGGCATTGTAAATTTTCTTGGCATTTGAGCATTTTCCCAAGAAAATTAAATCTCATTCCAACCTATGCTGTTATTCAGTGAAGTGCTGAGTTACCTGTAACATCCTGGAGCAGTGCATTGGCACGTAAGGCACATCTGAAAGGTCCCAACATCTTGTCCTAAAGGATCACCATGGCTACAGAACTGGTACATATTGCTGTTCCTGGAATTGTTGCTCACATATCAGACTGAACTAATAGGAACACTTAATACACAGAAATCTGATAATAAACCCACAAGGTGGACCCTTTGTCTCAAGAATCACATCTAAAAGACCTTGAACGTTGCTCTCCATCTTTGTATCCAGGTAACAAACTACAAGTATTTGCATAATCCCTGTGATGAGCAACTGGTTACTGATGGTTTCTTCCCTCAGCACGTTGGCTCAGCCCAGGCTAGGACTTCATTTCAGGACAAAGTGCTTCCTTATATAGCCTGCTGTTGCTTAAAATCCCAGTTAGATTAAAATATTCTCCCACCCTGAGGACTGCCTCAGTCATTAGTCAGAAATGAGATTCACTTTCTTCCCACCAGAGCACTTATTGCCCGTGCCTGCTCTGGAGGCACTAATTATTGCCAGCAGTAAACAGGCAGCTCACGACTGCTCGCATCGTTAGCCAACTTCTAAGGAGACCATCAGCACATCCCTGAGCACACTGTCCTTTGCTCCCTGCCTGGGCAATACTCACATCCTAATGTGAAGCCATCCCACTGTTTTTTTTAATAATCTCATATTCCATAAAACATATAACTTGCTAATCATACAACACAGCACGTTGCTGGCTCTTCAGTGAGATGCAATGAAATGCAATGATAATCCAATCACTTTCAGTGTAACAGGTCCTCGGGTGACTGTATCCTGAGCTGCCTCTGCAGGCTACCACATCACTGAGCAAGGCAAAATAGACACAGCAAAACTCACTTTTTTTCATAGTGTATGCGAAACACAGGCAGATACTCAGATAAAAACACTTTCATCCCAAGCACCAACCTGCCTCAGTTCCACTTTTATTTGCATTTTCTAAGCATGGGTCATCAGACCCATGCTGCCTCAGACCACCCTGCCCTGGCCATGTGCAAGCACTGGTTCCTCTCACCTGAATTCCCACTGGCCTCCTCTCTGCCTCCACACACAGGAATGGTAGTGGTTGGCTTAAATCCAGCGTGATGGTTTTTGTCATAAGGATTATTTTTAATAACTCAGGATCATCTTTTTGGTTACACAAAAACACCTTAACTCTCAGGATACAGTTTGGTAACTTTAATGAGGCTTTGCAATTTACATTCAATGGGTATCAGTACACAAAATATAAGAAATCACATATACATATAAACTTTGCTCTGTTGTTTTACAAGCCAACCAGAGTGAACAACACAAGCTACATTTATTTATTCACACAACAAAATGGAACATTTTCAAGCTTCATTCACCAATCAAATATCTCAACAATTTATGGACCAACATTATTTTGCAGCTGCTAAAACAACACACTTCCATAGGGAACAAATAATTTATGTCAACAGATACACTGACATCACATTCTATGAAATGAAAAAGCCACACTAAGCACTGACTGAATGCTTCCAGATTTCAGCAGAACTCACATGAAGCAATAGTGCAGAACTTATACCAGCATCAAATCTGTCCACCATTTATCAGCCCTATGACTGAGAAAAAAAAAAAATCACATACAGAAATTCTTCAGGGTAAATAAAGCCACTTTAGTACAGGGTTACTTAACCCACTTATTTTTCAACCTTTTTAAAACAAAAAGGAAATAGCTTTAAAAAATTTTAAAAAAAGAAATATTTAAACCTTTTGGGTTTTTATTTTCTGCCTTACAAACTATTCTCACATACAATATGAATTTGTACTTTGTGAATAGTTTTGGTCCCTCAGACTGTCTTCTTAGTGGATCTGTTTTTAACTACTTTGTTCAAATATACCAACACTTCACTAACGTAGTTATTTGAAGTTAAGTAGGTAAAAATAAGCCAGACCTATTGGCTTCTGAACAGCATACAGTCACAAAAACCAAAGCTTCTTTTAGCAGCATTAAAGGTGAAGGGCCTTCTGTGTGAAGCTGTCCTGAAAATTTTCTGGTACCTTCAAGTTATTGAATGCTCTCAGCTCTTCAGACACAGACCCTGCAAAAACTGAGCATTCAGTTTGCTCTCACAAACTAAACCCTGCTCCCAAAGCAGTTCCCTGCAGAGGTGCTCATTTGGTCACACACATGTTCACGACACAAGTGTGACCTTTGACAAATGAAGCAGATGTACCACATGGGTATTTCAGTACATGCACCAGGGGAACGCTGCCAGAATCATCCTTCAGTTCAGGAGGGAAGGGGAAAATTACTGTTTTCACAGATCAACCACTGCTTTATGCCTGTAAGTTTCAACAGAATTGCTGAAAGGACTAAAAGCTCACCAATACACCTCAAAACATAACTATAAGGAAGCTGAGCTCATCTGCTTCTCTGTTCCCAAAGGGAACCTCAGGTTTTGTCAATGATTTCAAAGGAACACTAACACTGACGCAGAGTTCGCAGCTCTCCCAAAAATTCATGGAACACTAAATAATTACGAGATCAAGTCAATGAACCAAGCACAGTGGATCATTTAATAAACTGGGCACAAGCAACATGTCTTTTATACATACAATCGGTAAATTCAATGCCTAGAAGCACAGAATACCCTTATGGAAAGAATGCTTGACTTTACTCTAGAAAACAGTGACTCTGCAAAGGATTTGAGGGTATCTCTGGTAGAAAAAAATCTACCCCTTTTAAAAACCACCCTTTTAAAAAGCAGAGATCACTTCTGCACTTTTAAAAAGCCTGTTAAGGTGAAAGGTTTGGTGGGGAGTGTTACAAGGAGCCCTCTGCACTTTAGAATACATCCCTTCCAAATCATCTATATTTTTCCCTTCCACGTACTGAAGTGAATTAAAACATTCAAGGGCATCTTTTGGAGTAGCAATATCAAACTGGTAAGCAACAATAGCAAACCACTCACAATTTAAAACAAATGCCAAACCACTGAGCCTTGGAACTCATTTTAGGGTACTGCCCATGTAGGAGCGTTGCCTCCATCATCTCTTCATAGTTAAACTTTAGTTTAACTTTCAGTTAAACTTTACTGTCCCATGGAGCTGAGAGGCTGGAGGTTTATCTGTTTGGAACTTCCTGGTGACTCTGATATCGCTGCAACCTTCAGAGAATTCTTGATGGAGCTGAGCTCCCACATGTGTAAGTTCATGACGTGCACGCCGCAGCAGCCGCTGGTGATCTTGTAGAGGTTCCTGAGGACAGCCTTGCGGAGCAGGATGTACACCCAGGGGTCCAGGATCTGGTTCCACGTGGCCATGCGCAGGGCGAACAGGAGCGTCTCACACGTGTCCTCTGAGTGGCCTTCCCTAAGCCCAATCCTGGCCATGGCCACCTGACAAAGGGCAATAGTTTAGAATTATGCATCAAAAAACACACATTTAAACACACATTTAAATTACCTGAAAATCAAGTATTGTAAAACTGTACATTAAAAAACATACAAAGAGAGCATGTAAATGAGCAAAATTATTTCAGCATTGTCTCTAATCTTCACACCTTCACAGCATCAGTGCATCCCAAATTGTAACGTAAATACTTTCAGACATACAAGATTTATCATCCTAGAAATCCTCTAATGTTTTACAAAGGACATACACGTGCCTCTCCTGAATTACTTCTGCTGAACTGTAAGCAGAGGATGGCAACCAGCCAGGGAACACCCTCCAAAACAAGGGATTGATCTGAGCAACAATTAAAACCTAATCCAGAATTTGATCTAACAAAGCGTGCCAAGACTGTTCCAGAAATGGATTTTCTCAAGGACAGAATCCACTTGTAGGTCAGCACTTTTTTGTAACAGCTATTTATTTTTTCACATTTTCCTAATTAAAGGCTGCATAAGGAATACAGTACCTTGACTTCAACAAGAAGATTCACGTTTTTTACACTGCAGCAGAACACGATTTATTGACACCAGAGGATTTAGAGGTCTGTAGGAAAATATAAGCCATGGTGACAAAAGCCACTTGTCAGTGGAGACACAGGAGGTTTCATTCACCTCTGGAAATGCCACACATGGACAGACCTCCACCAGCAACAACACTACCAGAGCCAACAATTCCACATGGAGGAATTCCAGACCAGCTCAGCAGGGCAGCATCTGGTAGAGGATACCCAAGGGCCACACCAGCCCAGCAAGGTGTGGCTCTGGCCCCTGTTCTGCAGGGACACAGCCCTAGGGAAACTCAGGCCACTGGGACTCCTGCCCTGCAGATACCTCCTTTACAGGCTGGCTGCCACTGGGCGTTTGTAACCTGAGTTCCTGTGTGAGGAAAGCCTGATCTGCCAAGCCAGGAATCTGCCAGAAGATGGTAAATTATCTCTCCCTGTTAGTAATGTTAAAACCACACGAAGACTTTTTTGGTAGAACGATGAAACACTGTAAGGCTTTTTGTTCCAAAGCCTTTAAAGCACTGCAGTTATTTAACGAAGAAACAGGATATTTTACAACTGATGCTCTGAGTACATTAATTTATTGGGCAATGAGAAGTAGGGTCAGGCTGTCCATGCGCAGGGCTGTAGTTTCAAGAAGATGCATTGAAAAGAAACTCAACAGAAAAACTAAAAAAGAATAATGACTGAAGAGAGAAACCTAAAGTTCAACAAGCCAGCAAACCTATTGTACTTCTTTTTAAATGCTTCTCTCTATTTCCAGACCTATAGCTATATTTCCTATAGCTTGCAGGTCACCACATCTGAGTATAAGCTTGAATGGCACAAAGTGAACACATAAAAGGACACTCAGCTTGTTTGATGAGGCATTTGAGGGAGTGTTTCTGTATGGCTTCCATGGGAGCAGCAAAGGAAGCCCCCAGGAACATTGCTGGGGAAGCTGGTAGGACTGGCAGGAACACAGCTGGGAACTGGTGTGGGGAGGAGGAGGAATGTCTGAGCACCAAGCCAACACAAACACAAGCCAGTTCCCTGAATCTGCTTTTCACTCACAACCACTGGGCACATTCCTCTCTGACATCAGCAGCCCACCCAAACTTGAACAGCTCCTTTGGCTTCACATGGGATGTCTGTTCAGGACAGTCTACATTTTATTTATTAGAGGTCCAATACCACAAGGCAAACTCAGACAGAATACTCCTTGCTCTGCAAACAGGACTGGGCAGCAAATGACAGCTCAACAGAGCTCACAGACCAATGTCCTTATCCCATTCAGAATGTTTGACTTAATACAGACACACAAGCCACTAATCTGATGTATTTAAAAATTAATTTGTTGTTCTTCTCTCACATTCTCTGAAGTTAATAAATGCCAAATCCAATGCAATTTCATGTCCAGACAAAAAAGCACTAAATGTTGCTAATAAGGAAAAATAGCTCCATCCAGACTTTGTCAAACTTATTTTCTCACGTTACCTAGAACACTTGTGAGAAGTGTTTGCATTTAGAAGTAATTTGCATTTAGAAGTAATCACCTCTAAGTGAATCTATTAATTTGCTGTTCAACATAAACAACTTCTGCTTTGATTATGGATTTGAATGAAGTAAATCAGGACAACAAGGAAAACTGATACCTAATCTATGGATTCTGACTTGCAGAAGCTTCATCCAGAACATTTCAGTTGCCTCTATATCAGACATACAAAAAATAATCCATCTAAATTCACACAGAGCAAGTAGACCTTATGTACACAGACACACATTTAAGCAACTCAGCTGTAGGCCCCTGGATTAGAAATAATAAGATAAAATCTAATTATCTACAGATTTTGTTTTATAAGATTTTCCTAACCATATTATTAACATTATTTGGGAGTATTATGCAGAAATTAAAAAATATGTTTTTCTTATATCTCTAAAACTAATATAAAAGTTTTTTGAAGTTCTGAGAGGCCAAGATTTCCATACAGAAATGGAATAAGACAGAGAATCTCACTGCAGCCCTGAGCACAAGCATTTTTATGCTTAAGCACTTGCGGCAGACAGGAGCACATGTTGCCATCACTTTGGGTATGAAGTGAGTTTCTCTCTCCTGCAAAGACACTGCCCAGTTCTGGGGGCTCATCACATCTTCTGAAAAATCATGTAAGAAAACTGCAAGCAACTGTGCAAAGAGGAGACTTTGTTCTGGAGCCTTTCTAAAATCATCTGTTGATTTCTAGAACAAGACTTGAACTTCAGCGGAAGAGGGGTGGAATGGAATGAAGTTCATATAAATTATTATTTCTCTCACATTTTCATAGTCTATTTATTTAAATTTAAATTCTTAAAATACTGTTCCAAAGTCAGTTTGAGACCATAGCTTATAAAAAGGATAATACACTACCAGCTGTTTAATTAAGGATTTCATTGAGGCAAAACACGCAGACAGTCTGGATTTTCTCCCTGGGTGTGAGAAATTTGTGTCTGAACCACTTGAAATGGTTCAAGACATCAGCTCAGAAATTGCCACCAGAACTTGGTGTAGTGCCAAGTGGACTTTTGAAAGTGGGATCACCTCCACAGGCACAAAAAGAACACTTCAACTATTCTTATTTGAGTATTAGAGGTCAATAATTGGTTCAAAGTCAGGGAACCAACTCAAACCCTTTTTTCCTTTCCCTGTAGGTCCACCAGGCTGGTATGACAAAGGAATTCTGTTCTCTGTAGGCAGCAGCACCCAAGAGGGGAAGAGGCAACACTATTGCATCATATCTAATCACCTTTGATCTCCACAACTGAAGTTAATATTCATGCAGATTCAGCAGCATGACTCAAAAAATTAATCCCCAGCTGGTAAATAATACACGTAACTCATGGCATTTTCTAACATATTTAGAAATGTAAGAATCTAAGTAGCACTCTGCTGATTTAGACACTGTTTATATGAAGACAGCTGTAGTATGTCTCCTTGGTTTGCAAAAAAAAAAATCACATGATGTAACTATGACAATTCAAACTTTCTTTATAAAAGGTAGTATAAAGGCATAACTTTAAAAGCATTTTTTTAAACCAAGGGGACCTGCCTGAAAGATATAAAATTACTTTGACTCATACCAACCCTTACTGGTTTAAGAAAGGATCTGAGAATTCAGCATTCCTAAAATTACAGAAAAAGAAATCAGATTTGTGTCAAGGAAGGACTTGACACAATACATTAAACTTCCACATACTTTTGGTCCAATCTTAAACTTCATTAAAACCAAAGCTCACTTTGCAAGATCCAGAAAGTCTGATGGAAAAATCTTTTAACATTTTGAAATTGTTGACTTCTTCAATTCTGCACCTAGCAGACAGCATCAGAGAATTACCATTTCCCTTAAGGACAAAGCTCAGGGCAATAAACAAAAAAAATTGCTCCAAGGCTTCACACCACTCTCCAAACATAAACAGCACTAATTTAATTTTCCTTCCAATTGGATCTACACAAGAACAACCAATAGGCTCAAAGGCTGTGCTGCTTAGTCACATTCCTGTTAGTTCTCAAGGACAGCCAGTCAAAACAAGCAGCTGACTTCAGAGCTAGTTAAGAAATAAGACAAAAATGAGACTTTGATGCATTTCACCTCACAGGCTCTAAATCCAGGTTCTATCCTTGACTTCAGGAAACTGGGTAAAACCCAGGCACCAAGAGATGACTGACATGGAAAGCAGAACAGACAAATATGGGAAGTTGTTGTCTTCTGCAACTCAGCCCTCAGACTCCCCTGTGGGAACCTTGCAGACCCTCCCAAGCCTCTTCCTTTGGCTTTCCTTACAAGCCATTCTGAGGATTTCCATTAATGGAAGGAAGTCCATGGATTTTTCAGTATTTGCAGAAGACTTCTATTTTGTCACTATTGTCTATGTCAAACCCCTGAGGTGCAAATCCCCTTCTTCTAAACCACAGAGGTTTCAAGGCAGAAATTTACTGATTATGTCCCAATCCACTGAAACAAAAAATATACACTTATTTTGAATTCCTAGAGTTTTTTGAACTTTTACTTTTCATTTTACAAAAGCAACTTCAGTCTAACAGGCAAGGGATCTTACAGGATGATATTTTGTAGTACTCTATAAACACAGACCGTAAGAAAATAAATTTGCAAAATAGTGTGAAAAAGAAATACAAATGCATATGTCTTCACATTTTATGTACCATTTTATATCTTCCAAGCAGAGCTGTTAAAAAATAAACACTGCCAGCAAATTGCCTGTACCATTGCTATATTGATCTTGCAGTATACAAGCCAAGCATTTGTTGCAACAAAGCTGAGTATGCTTCGTTTTATTTTTTTATGTGATTCTGCAAGTCAGTTTAAAAACAAGAGCTTCCAAGAACAATATGCAGTGCACCAGTTCTGCCATCAAAATATTAGTACACACACTGTTCTACTTATGCCACATAATGCTTTTTATGTTCTAGATCTGCATGTTTTCCCCCTAATGTTTTCCTTTCCCTTTCTAAAAGAAAAACATTAACTATATCTTCAACTTTTATATACCAGATGATCACTTAGCTTAGCAATTAAATTCTAACTGAGCATAGTGATTTTATTAAAAAATGCCAATTTAAAAAGGTATTGTAACAACAAAATATATGAGCCAGCTTTCCACCTCATTAGAGCCCAGAGGGTACTTTTAAGAGCATATGTAGTAATTCCTGATGTACAATTTGGCAGGATCAGCTCTTGAGAAGTAGCAGTAGAAAAAGGGAGTCTCTTTTTCTCTCATGTATATTTCTATGATAAAATAATAATGCCCCTGAAAATTAAGAGTGGATCCACTGGCTCACTATTTGCCCCCTTAAAAATGAACTGTATAAATATTTTGAAGGTATTGTTAAGCTACAGAGGTGTGAAAGAGGTGTGAAAAGTCCAAAAAGTATAGAGAAAATGGGAAATCACAAAAGTTTTCACAAAGCGAATAAAAACATGTTCTCATATTCCTTTCTCAGACACAGCTTAGTCTGTGACCAGGCAATTTCTCACTGAAGTTGACAGGAAAGAAATTATGAAGTAAGCCTCATAACCAGAGGGCAGGGGCAGGTCTGTGTGCATGAACTTGCAAACATTATGTGAAAGTGAAGTTTTTATTTTCCGCCAACTTTCCCCTTAGACACTACCTATTTTGCATCAGTTTTGCAGGAGGATAACTTCATGTTGGGCTTGAATAAAGTATTCGGGGTCATCTCTTTGTTTCTCCTAAATAATCCAAATATTTCTATCTTGGATTGACAATCCTCTATCTCCTTTGCCTGCCATCAAAGTAAGAAATACTTCAGTTCAACTAGCTAGCAATGTAATTACTCTCACAGCTTAATTGATAACTCATTTAAAAGGAAAGCATTGTTGGTATGGATAGAAAAGATTCTAGCATTGGAAACAGAAGATGACTCACTTCATAATGAAAAGACATAGCGTCCATACCAAAGTCAAATAAACAACCTGTTTCCTGAGCTACATGCTTTAAAGCTACAAGAAAGCCTGTTTCCACAGCTTGAGGAATGTGTTCCTGCCTAAAAACAAAGCCTATATCAAAAAATCTTTTGCACAAAAAAATACTATTTTATAGTTAGAATTAAAATATTCTTTACCCAGCAATGGCAGAGAAGCTTTACGTGACAATTTTAAGGGCCAGAAAACAAGAGTATGTCTAATATCAATTAAAAGGACCATCCTTACATATTTAGGAAGGCAAGATCTATAAGTATTTGGGATTTATTTATTCTTCCATTAATGTCAGTTGGATAAAGCTTCAAACCCTAGAAATGATCTATTAATTCTCTATTGTCGCTTTGCTTTTCCAGATTTTCACACTCATTTGGGAAAAAAAATCATATTTTAATGCTTAAATAAATATTGTAATTTGTTTAGGAGTGACAGAACTTCTCCCACTAATACCCTACAAATATCCCAAGGAAGAATCCCAAATAACACACGATACTGGGGAGGAAGAGAACTGTCTGAATGAATAAAAAAGTGACAATATACAGACAGCCTGGGGGAAGAGGAGCTGCAGAGATCCATAACCACAGAAATAGAACAGGCTGAAAAAGTTGGAAGAGACCTCTACAATCATCAAGTCCAACCACTACCCCAGCACCACCATGCCCACCCTGAAACCTTTTCCGTCTGCCCAGTACCACATCCACATGCCTTCTGAACACTTCTGGGGATGGTGATTCCAGCACTTCCCTGGGCAGCCTGTTCCAATGCCTCATCACCCTTTCAATGAAGAGATGTTTTCCTAATTTCTATTTAAACCTCCACTGGTCATCCTGTCCTTGGTGGAGATGGACTGGAGTCACAGTCACCCAATCACTTGGTACTACCTGATCTGCAGTGTTTGAAGGAGTCTGACTGGAGGCAAAAGAAGACACAATGCATTGCTTTCCTGTCATTCTTTTTAATTCACCTTTGTTAAAGTGACTTCTTCTGTGTATCACTGAAGGAGTAAACTAAGCAGCTATGATCAGAAATATCAAGATTAATGAATTAGCAATATATCTACCAAGTTTAAATATATCATTTGCAATTACCGTTCTCTTTTATGTTAGCAAATAAATTACAAGGGCCTATTGTGCTCATCCACCTTTCAGGAGGAGGATGGAAGAGAAAAATCAAGTCTCCATTTAAAAGCAATTTATTTCTCATTACTTCTCCAAATGCACATCTCTGGTAAAACGTGGATTCAATTTTACTTCCAATTCACTAATGAACTGTAAATCCTAAAACAAACTGCTACCACTTATTCCTTTCTGCTTCTCTTTCTCTCTTTCCATGCAGTGAAGCAGATGGGAATATAGCTGGTCCCATCCCTCCCAGCACAAGAGTCTTCCTCCCCTCATACTCATGTCCTGATGTCAGTCATCACCAGGTTACTTGAGCAGATTCACTACATCCTTTCCATCCTACCCCACTCCTGTAACTCTGGGAGCCCAAACCTCCTGAGGGGCAGCACACAGGTCCAGGACAGCAGGAGATGGTGCAGAACCTCCAAAGCATCTCCATTCATTCCACTATTCATCTATTTCACCTCACCCAATTTGAAAATGAATCCCTAAGAAAGAGGGAGCTCTGCTCCCTGAGCACTGCTGTTTCCAAAAGCACACCCACAGAAGCTGCGCTGGGTTCTGCACTGTGGGCACACAGGGAACCTCCATCCTCAGGGAGCCTCAACCCCAACTGCAACTCAGCAATTCCTCTCAGACATGCACCAATCCTACAGCACCAGAGACACAAGTAACTTGTGCTAGAAAGCACCGTGCCACACTTCAGATTGTGAATTAACACCATAATAACTATAATCATAAACATTCTCTCACAGAATACATGAATGTGTATTACACCCTGATGTCTGTCATTAAAACTGGGGAGGATGAAGGACCTTCTGGAGTTTTTCCATGTGAGTGTATTACTCCCTGAGATTTTTCAGCAACAACTTTACCATTTAAAGTGTTTAGATAGTCAGGAAAGACAGCTTTCCTAAAATAACCATCCAAAAATGGTTATGCCATGTATGACATTTTCCAAAGATGGTTATGCAGCGTATGATATTTTCAAGTAAGAAATGCCTGAATAAGTGTAATATCTAGGAAATAGGAAGAATTCTCTTATCTCAAACAATGAAATGAATGTCAAACTGACTTACTTTTTAATATCAAACACAGAATCTAAAAACTTAACCAAGTGAAATAAACAAGGAAAGGTTATGAATGGCAAATCTATTTTGTTGAAGTTTTCAGAATTTGATTTCTTGAGATGGCAACTTCAAAATTGAAAAAAAATAAAACCAATCCACATTTTCTGTGAAAGTCACCGATACCTATTTGAAACAAAATATTGTGTTTCATAGCTTAATTGTGTATATAACATCTAAATTTAAAAATCAAGAAGCAATTATGAGAGAAAACCAGAGACTCATTATTCTGAAAATGCCGTTTTCTCACATGACTGGAAACCTGCCTTCCTTACTTTTTCTCTCCAAAACAAACAATCTTATTGTATTCTGATGGCACTGCATTAATAGAAAAGCCTTTACACAAAATTTCCCAAACAGCACAAGTAAACACAGATAACAAAAACTCTATTTATGCTTCCCCAGAAGCCTCTGGTAAAGGGTAATATGTCAATCTCAGCCCTCCTTCCTTCCCTGGTTCCTACCATTACTGCCCATTTCTTCTCCAGCACTTTCCTGTTGAGAGTACCTCAGCACCCTGACTTCTGTGAGGGGGAGGCAAACACTTGAATTACAAATATAGCCACAATTACTATAGACTTTCTAAGCACTCTGTGATGTGCTGGCCCATGCTTATAAACATTTTTGTTAAAATGATTCATGTTTCTCAGAAAGGAGAAGGCCAGTAAGATCTCTATGTACTGTAAAAAGATGACAATAGGAAGAGATCAATTTTGAACACTAAAATAGTACTTTTAAAATCTAAATTCAGTATCATTTTAGGTAGGTATAGTCTAAAATTAATGTCATTCCAGTTCTCATGTAACCATGCAACTAGTGGAATTAGGCAGCTGTGCCACTTAAGAAAACAAAATTAAAGAAAGTTCTTTACAATTAATACTAAGAACCTCCTACCCACAGGTTTCATAGAAACACATCTGAACAGTGGATTGGACTTTCAAACACATTGTATTAAACTTTGTTACTCTCTCTGCCAACGCATTCAAATTCTTTCCAGGAGTATTTTCCTGGAGAAAAACAACAGCACACTCAAAATTGTCTGAGCTGCTGAATAAACCTTATTCCATGGGAAACTAAGATGGAAAGAAACTTCTGTCTTGAGACTAACAAAAACTTCAATCAAAATGAGCGTTCTCTTTCCTCTTAACCTGTAAAATGAGTTATGTATTTCAAAATACCTTTTGGTCCATAATATCAGCAAAGACAGTAATCTTTCAGCAATTTAGCCTTGAGTTTTCAGACACTAGGAGAAGCAAGAACAGTAATTGAATTTGCAGAGTTAATGCATCTATTGAGAAACTCAGCAAGCAATCAAAGGACCATAATAGGAGTGGGAGCCCTTCCTCTAATTTGGCCCAAAAGGACAATCAAACTCGGGAATTCTTTTTTGGAGGAACTCAGGGAGCAT
>NW_005054347.1:693438-700775 GCF_000277835.1 Geospiza fortis
AGAAGTAACTACCTACAGTCAACAACAGCTATCCCTGTATCAGTGCTGTGGGCAGAGGTAAGGAGGTGTGTCCAGCAGGCCTGCTGCTGGCAAAAAGCTTTTTTTCCTTTCCCCATGACACTGGTTCATGTATTAAAACCATTGTGACAGCAGTGGGCTCCTGACATGGGCCTGCACCCAGCCTCAGAGATGCACTGACAGCGCCCAAGAGCTCTCTGTCCCACGGGAGACCTGCCCTACCCCAGGCAGGTGAGAGCTGTTCCCACACCCCACATCAACCTCTTCTGCTGACAAGGCATCCTGTCTTTGTGTGGTGTCAGCAGACAAACCTTCTAGCAAGAACTCAATGGCAAAAGCCAGCACAAGCACAGTAATTATCACTGATTATCTTCTTTAAACTCTGAGCCCTGACAAGGACAGGTAAATGTCATTTTCCCCTCTGAAAGACTTGAAACGGCATTGAAAGCTGCAAGGTTAGCTGAACATATTTAAGTGTATCTCCTCCTTCAGAAACACACCTGTGGAAACTGAAAGCCTAATTTATTCTTTTTCAAAATAAAAAAATCACTCTCCCTGTTGACAGTGCCTGTGCAGGCCCAACAAGCTCATGGTGGCTGCAGCTTTGACTAATAAATAGTAAGATAATAACACACTTCTGCAGAGCAGCCTCACATGAGAACTGAATCCTCACATGGATCTGCATCTTGGGACATCTCCCTGCTTCTCCTCAGCTGCACTTTGTGATTCTGAGAAATCATCAGTTGCAAGAGCACAAGGGATAAATTTTTTAGTAACTCTTAAGCTGTAGGGACAATACAACAGCAATGAAGGCATACAAACAGCATTAATAAAGCAACAAGCTCATATATATGATGTCCATTGCACATATAAGGCAGTGCAATAGAAATAAACTGCCACCTTAATAAAGAAGACAAAAAACAAGAATGGAAGGAGAGACTTCAAGAGTAACACAGGTATGAACACCTGACAAAGTGCATACAAGGCTACACATGCAAAAACACTCAAATGAGATGTAGAGGATTGCCTTGTACATCCAACTACCTTATACTGTACACAAGGACGTGGCCCAGGAGTTACTTAGTGTAAAACCTGCAACAAACTGACCTCCTTCAGCAGATTCCAGCCCTGAGCCTGGCTCTGCACCCAAACAGCTGGTGGAGCAGCCAGGCTGGGATGGGGTAAGGGCATTCCAGGGAAAGCCTCCCTGTTAGTACATCAGCTTCTCACCAGCTCCAGAGCACACTGTCTGAAAGGACCACTCAGACCAGCTCCTGTAGCCTCTGAGTTGAAGTGATTCAATAAAGCACAAGCTGAACACAGTCCACAAAATGCAGTCATCAAGCACCACTGCATGAGACAGTCTGGGGACAAGAAAAAGAGCGAGTTCAGGGAGACATAATTAGCATAACAAATTGGAAAGAGAAGAGATTACATGGAAGGGGGCTGATAAAAATTAATCTCAGCAGTAAAAAAAGCAACTGAATAACAGTTGATTTATTCCTATGAACTAAACGGAGTTCTTTCCAATAAAAACAGGAATGGCTATTCCCAGCAATAGAGGGGAGGTAAAACTGGAATGAAATTAATCAGTTAACTGCATGGAAAACGATCTTAACAAGAATAATTTGAATGTAAAAGTATTTTTCTCAGGCTGTGTTTCACACATGAAAAAGATTAAAAATTTCTCCGTATCATAATTTGTTCCTGTAAATAAATTCACTCTGAAATAAATCTCTCCTGTCCGTAGGTACAGACAGTTCTCTTTGCTACTCCAAAAAAACAAATTTTATAATATGTTTATCCCTTGAGCCCTACAGAATACGACACAGGGATGTCAGAATTTGCTTATAAAAGCACAGCTCCAAACCACGCTGTTTCATGACACGCCAGACGTCAACTGACAGCCAAAAAACAGCTTTATATAACAATGTATTTCATCAGAGGCGTTGTCACCAAATCCTCCTGCCAGCTATCTGCTTTGGGAATCCAACCCCTAGGGACCAAATTCATCCAGCAAAATTGGCATACCCTTAGCAAATGGATGAAGAAAGCTGAGAAGTTGAAGTTAGTATCTTCAGAACATATTTACCTGGAATTACCCATCACAAAGCAAAATTATTTGGACTGTCAGGAAAAATGTGCCTCTGCAAACCACTGATTACATATATTATTATAAAACTCATGAATTTCACTTTTTGGGGGTTTTTTTGGTGAATTTTCTCCTGCTCTCAACTCCTCAAAAGGCATCATTGTTCCCCCATAAGGGAAGAAGCAGGGAGCACCTCTCATTCTCATCCTTCATTAAGGGAATATTCTCTCATAGTGGCAGAAAATGTGAAAAAGCTGCTTATTTTTGAAAAACAGATGAGATGGAGCTTTGGGAAAGAAATCCAAAGGAAAAAAAAGAAATCAGAAGGAGGTCCCTGTCCAAGAGCCATGGGGAGAGCTCCTCATTGCCATGGCATGGGCTCTGCTTTTGAAAAACGCTCCATCCATATCTTCAGGAATCTTACGACAGAGGTGGTGATTGATAACAATACTATATATTATTATTTATAATATTAAGTGTTGGCTATATATACATTTACACACATATAGAAATAGGCATCGAAACAACTTCACTATCACTGAGCAGATGCAGAAGTCAAGTTCAGTTCCACACCAGACACCATAAAGGACAATCCAGGGTCTTGTGACTCTAATGACATCTGAAAATGCTTTTATCACATGACAGTGACAATGTCTGAATATTAGCTCCACTTGGAAAAAAAATAAAATTAATTTAAAATCTAATAGTGAAGTAAATCTGCAGTTGAATTACAGCATTGGACAGACTCGATTATGGTAGCCCTACACATATGTCAATGGACATACCAGACTAGATTGAAAACAGAAGGGAAATGAATAAATTGAACCCCCCCAACACCAAATGAATCCAAACTCTTGTATCTGCAAACCACATGTGGTATAAAATGCATTGCCTTCCTCCACTTTCTCTTCCAGAAGTTTGTTTGGTTTCTAGTAACTTTGGTTTACTTTGAGGCAATTGACTCTCATGAAACATTTTGTTCTGTATACTCTTTGGGACAGAGAACATAGGTAGAATTCACAATTCAAATGCTAGACTTCAAATTCTGACTTTTAGATTTGCCTTGGAGAAAAAAAAAATTAAAGAAGCAAATCACAGAACAAGAATGTATTTACGTCCTCTTCCAGAGAATTTCACCTAAGAACACCTACTCATATTTATGTCAATTAATACTTATTTTAGTATATGCTGATTATATTATAGAATGTAAACCACTCTTTTCACAAATTAAAAGCCCTGAGACCTTTCAGATGTATCAGACAAGAAGGTTTGAATCAGCAGTTAATCATAAAGCATGTAACCTGAGAAACCCTGGATCATTTCAATGTAGCGCATGAGCAGTATGCTCCAGACAAAACTTTATTCTACTGCAGGCCAAAAAACTTGCTAAATTAACACCACACTTGTAATTCTGTTTGTATTCTGTTGCTATCAAAACAAGTAATGGGTAAATAAATCATCAAATTACAGCTACGAAAGGAAATACCCACAAAGGACCCTCCCTGTCCCATTTCATTTCCCACTGAAACTCTCTGGCTAAAACACTGACTGTTCATTTCCTTGAAACTTTGTTCCAAGAATCTAATCCCCCACTACATCTACTTTTTTTGGTTTTTAAACCCTTCCTTTCTAACCTAAATTTGTCCACATTGCAGAACTATTTTTCATAATGCCAGGCTGAGTTTGGCTCATCTCATTTCAAAAGAAATCCAAAGGCAAAGCATCACAAGCCCAGCAGGCACAAAAAGCACCAGCAGATTTGCCACCCAATGAATCAGAATTCCTTGTGGACCAACTTCCCTCTTCAACACAGTCCCACAAAATACCAAGTCCAAAATTAAGCAAGAATTCATTCACTGGCCTGCATCAGCTGATGCAAACACCAACTCCAAAAAGGGTCTGAAAAAAAAATTCCTGCTAGACCAGTAATTCATCTTCAACAACCACTTAGATTAAGTTAAATATTTTAACAAAAGTAGTGCTGTGATTTCATTAGATTGCCACAATTTCTAAAACTATAATCTTATATACATTTAATATAAATCATAATTAAAACTGAATGGCATAACAAAATCAACCATAGTAGTTGTAATTTAGTGTTCTTTAATGTGTTGAATAAATGAAGTGTCTCTTTTGAACTAAAAAAGTTTATAGCTCTTCTGACACCCAACGGTTTTGCAAAACCAAAGTAATCCCTGCTTTTAAGAATAATTAATTAATATTAAAATAAATGTCACCAGAGAATACTAATGCTGCTTTTTCATGGAAAGTGAAGTCATCCTATGAGATGCTAATTTTGAAAACCATTCTGTGGCATGCCCCAAACTTCAGATGGTGTCTGAAATAACTGTAAAGAAGTTCCCTACAAAACTTGCTCTGCTGCTCTGACAACTTTGTTTATGCTCCACACACCACAGCCACAACACTGACAGAAGCCAACATGAATTTAAACTATGCTGCAGAGCAAGACTAGAAAAATTCTCCATGATTTGAACAAAATTCAAAGAGTTTATTTCAGTGATTGCAGACATTCATACCTAGACTTCACCTTGAAGCCTGTGATACTGGATTAACTAAATGCTGCCTGCCACACACCAAACTGCTGCAGCCAGGCCAGTGCCATCTAATTTTTAATTAACTCAGGTAACTTCAGACTGTACCATAGGCAGTGAGCAGATGAAATATAGCCAGATCTGATACAGATCTCAGACTTAAATGTTAGTATTTGTTAGCTCAAACCAAAATTGCTCATTTATGTCACTGGAAAACTACAGGACCCTGCTTCTAGGGAAGAAATTAAGATTCCATGTTACTTGTGATTTAAACCCTCTAACCCTAGCAAAAAACCTAAATTTGTTCAGACAAGTTTGCTACACTAAAAGGAGACAAAGCTAACACCAGCTTTCTAATGCCATGATAGAGCTGGAGCTGTCAAATTCTTTCCCATATCACAATCGCACCTCCTCTGACCCTGCTCACTCACAGAGCAGGCATTACCAGCACTGCCCCTCTGGGAGTCTCAGCAGGGACAGTCCCATACCAGCTCTGCTGCTCATCTGTCCACATTACAAATCCAGCCTGCTTAGGTCTAAACCAAATGTTGATTTCAACCCACTGCCAACCACGGTTTTTCAATACGACCCTATTGACTGGGGTCTAAGCCCCTAACACCCTGAAAATTGAGGGGAGGGTTTTTAGGTTCTTAACTGTTATCTGCCCTAACAAAGTTCACAAGTAGCAGTAAACTGTTGAAATAACAGCAAACAGACTGCCATAAATAAAAAAATTATTTACACTGTACAGAGTAAAAAGACTTCCCAATCCTAGATTTCACTGAATTTTTGGAAGAGCTCAATATTTGTTCTGAATTATTCTAGCCATGATTCTTCTACCACCATCTGCTCCACAGCACTGGAAATGCAGTCGTCACAATCACTGTATATTTAGTTTAGAATATTATTGATCAAAAGTGGAGAATAACTACCAGCTTTTTATAGATGCATAGGTACATACATTATGGGCAATATGCTATAAAACTAGTATCACTGAGTGGGTGGAGCTGTTATCACAACTTAAGTGCTTTAAAACCTAGAGACAAAAAAGTGTAACTTTTATACAGTGATGTGCATTAAACATTGGCAAATACATTATGCTCTTACCAGGAATGGGCTCCAGCAAATGCAAGAAACACACATTATAGCCAAGAGCTGAATGATCATTTCAAAATGATGCGATCTGCCTTGTCTTTGTTGACTTTTAAATTTGACTCTTAAGAGGGTAATTCCTGTGACAGCATTGCACAGGAATGAAATAGCAAGGGCCAGGAACCCAAGGCAAGAAAAAAGTAAGAGATAAAATCTGTCTTCCCAGTCCTCAACATGTTCTGTTTTATAGAAGCACCAGGTCCTCGATGCTTGAATTTGGTAGGCTCTAAACCTAAGAATAGGCAGCAAAGCTATAAGAACAGCAAACAGACATACCATAGTCAACATCATTTTCACATGTCTAGAAGTCATTTTTGTAGAGTGAAATATTGGCTTGGTGACTCCAATGCACCGTTCAACAGCCATCACACTGCCCAGGAAGAGTGGGCACAAACCAAAGAAAACCATGCAGATGCCAAAAACACTGCACAGAATGTTGGACTGGTTAAACCGAATCCAGTCTTTATCTGAGGCATACACAAAGACTGCAATGGCTCCATTGATCAGGTGGCCGAAGAGATCTGTGACAACCAAACCACTGGCAAGAAGCAAAAAGGAGGCTTTTGATTTCTGTCTGAATCTCTGGTATGCCTTCATGAGAATTACTATTGCAAGACTGTTGGACAAAATTCCCACTGTCATGAAGATTATTGAGAAGAAAACTGAAATCTTTTTCTCCGTGTGGCACGTCGTGTTTTTCAAGACTCCAAATCCAGCCAGCCCCGGTGATTTTGAACTGTTCATGGTTAGGAAAGGAGACACAGCCCTCAAAGCATTTCAGCAGTCTTGCAATCAAAAGGCATCTGCAATTATAAAAACAAATATACACAATGCTGTAAAAGGCATACCACTGTTCAAATGGCATTTGAAGCAGAAATTCCATAATATGAGTCTGCGGTACAAATCTAATTTTCCACTTTTCTGAGTGATATGATATGGCATCACATTTTAAGTTCATCACTCATATGGTAAAACAATTATCTGCATGCATTACACAATGCAAACGTAGCCTACAGGAAATTTAGAGTTTCTGCCTGCAAAATACATACAAAATAATGTATACAATATATCATGCTTATGTACACATAGTAAGATAAACAATACAAACAATTTGTTGGTTAAACTAAGCTAAACAAATGTTTTTGCAACAAACTCCAAGAATGACAGTATTTAACCAGCCCAACCACAGTTAAAAGTGAAATACTGAAACTGGAGCATTCTGAGATCATAATCATGCTCCATTTTTAAACATTTATTTTCAAAACAATGTCTTAGTACCTCTAAACAATTCTACTCCCACAAATTCATGTTTCAAAGCTTTAACCTAACCAGCACCGAAGCCTTCAAGTTCCCAGCGCCCTCGCTGAAGCACCAACTTGGTTTTTAGACGCACCGTAATTCAGAAACCAATTCTGAAAGTTACTTTACACTTTATCTCCCATCTCTACTCCAAGGACATTCCTAATACCAAAACCTCCCCAGGCAAAGGGAAGGAAGAAAAAAAAAGGAGAAAAAAAAAGCGG
>NW_005054347.1:701493-703061 GCF_000277835.1 Geospiza fortis
ACCTCATGGGGCAGCCAAGAGGCCACATCTGTCCTCAGGCACCGCTTCGCCTCTTCTTCACTTTCCGCACGCTGCTCCCCAACTGCGCCCTTCAGCAGCACGCAGGGAGCTCGGGAAGGGGCAGCCCCAGGAATACTGTCAGGGATGGAGCTGGGCACAGCCCTGGACACACGGCCCCTCGATCTCCCGGGCCAAGTAGAGCTAACAGTGTTCCTTGGACCATTTCTCTACTGGAGAAATTCCACGAGAACACATCCAGAAGAGGCATTAATGATACAACCCATAGGCTGGAAATTCAAAGGTTTCCCATCACGCACTCAAGCTGTCACAAGTTGAAGTTATAGATGACTTTCAAGTTCTTTCGTCCATCAATGTCCCAGTACGCCCAAACAGGCCCGAATGGGAACTTTCACTAAGAACTCTTACTATAGAAAGAAACCAAGATATAAAATCAATGTCAAATAATGAAACAAAATTGTAAAATATATTTATCATGGGCTACAATGATGAAGAACTTAAATTTGTTTTCATTGACACACAGTCTTGAGTGGTACTGTTCCTGGCACCACAAGACAATTATTTAAAAATTAAAATTCTCAAATACACTAGTTTTTGCGTACCTTCATATCTTGAATAGTACAGGTACAAGTTGCCTTTCTGTGATCCACCAGTGAGGAAATACAGGCTAGCTAAATCTATTTCTTCAAACAATATTTAAAGTCACTTGCATAAACAGTTAAGAGCACCACATGATGCCCTTGTTCTTCAAAATGGCTGTCAGATTTTGGCATTTATCATACAATGAGCAAAAATGCTCAGTTTGGTCTGATTGGGACCTATAAATTCCCATAAATTCTTTTTTAAGACAACAGTAAAACATAAAAAATATCTCAAAATACATTATTACCTATTAAAGATCAGAGAAGGAGAGTTTATGTTTCCCATAATAAATGGAGATGGAGATCTCAAACTACAAACAACTTGCTCCATGCTTTTCTTCCCTAGCCAGATTTCTTCACCCAAAGATCCTGAATTGAGGGGCAATTTTGCTTGAAAAGAAGCAATGAAGTTGATACTTCAAGATGCAGCCTGGGTGGTAGAAGCTGAAACAGCATTATCAGGTAGATCAAGACAAAGGGAAGAACAGAAAAACCTCAAGACAGCTGTTTCAGTGTGCTTGTAAAATGTAGTACGGGAAAGGCAAACTTGTGGAGTGCACCCTGAGTAAAGCAGTAGCCTGCCAAAAGGAGGGGCAGCATTTCAGTTGCTGCAGAGATGGAGAAAAAGGGCAAGAAATACTGTTAGGAAAGTAAATACAAGCTTCCAACTTGCTTTTCAGACAAGAGGCATTGAAAGTGCCTGCACCTGTACAGCTGTAAGAGCACAAATGCCACATCCCAGTTTTGTGCTGTGAGCAAGACAGCAGCTTGTTAAAGCACTGGCATAAGCAGGACAGGTGTGTCTGGTGCTCCCTTTACACATCTGTGTACCCCTGATACAGGAATAACTTAAATAATGACTTCTCTGGAATGGCATGGGTTTGTAGGATTATGGCTAAGTAGGATGGA
>NW_005054347.1:704466-717094 GCF_000277835.1 Geospiza fortis
AAAAGCTGATATCCAGCTGAAGGTACCAAAGGTGATTTAGACTAGGTGGGATTTACATCAGAAAGGTTGTACATATTTTTATGCATATATACCATTCTAAGTATTATATGGCTGAGAAAAAAATCATGGAAATGATGAGTTTCGAAAGGTTAATAAGCAATGCTGAGAGGTTGGGCAGAGGCTTGCTCTGTTCTGAAGTTAGCAATAGTCAGACAGCAGAAACATGGAGATAAAAAATTATAGTCTTGGAAAATCTGAGTCACTTGTTAAGAACACCAGCATTACTAATTCTTCTTGGATTTTTTAGTGGTGTTTTTTAGTATTCTCATTATGAAATGAGGAATTATTCCCATGTCTTTTTTAAGGTTGTTAACCTGATTTTACAGCAGATTTTCAAAGAGACTGATTTTAAATCGTATAGTAGTGAAGGACAATTTTCAATCTCATTTCATTAAGCAGTTAAGACTGATAAGGGCCAATTTTGCTTGAGAAATTAATTACACCTCCTGTCTAGAAAATGCAATCAGAAAATTAGGTCAGTAATGTGGAAGGTGATCATGTACGTAGTAAAATGGCAGTAAGTGCACAATAAAGGATGTCACAAATTCCTAGGCTTTTAAAGTCTCATATAAATTTAGCAAGTAAGGCTTGCTTTTAAGTGTTATGTGACTGTAGTGTATCCTCAAGATCCTGGCTTGATAGTGTTAAGACAAAACAATAAGTTTCTGCCCAGGCTAGGAAATAGATTTTGTAAGAACACATGCACAGTCATACTGGTGTGCAGTTAGACCATGTAGGTATCTGAAACAAGAAATGGAGGTCAGAATATATCTCCTTAAAGAAGTGTCTCGGGGTCCTGGGTTTGCTTGATTCTTGAGGAGGGTAGATAAAATACTTGCTGTATCCTGTCATATTCAAAATACGCATTTTAAAATATGTTAAGGCAATTCATCAAGTTAAAAGAAGTGTGGTTCAGCAAAATGCAGCTGACAGCTCACCCATGGCTTTGTCATTGTGATAACCACCACTGACCTTCATAGCTCACCATGAAGCAGTAAAACAGTCACAAATTGTGGCTTAAGTACTGCCTGAATTGGGACACAGCCAAGGCAGCTAAAGGAGGAAATTCCTAGGTAGTTAAATATAAATTAATGGTGTTTTGCAACAAGCCCCAGATCAGTTCAGGAGGTTAAAACCACCAACATGCCAGAAAGCATTCACTATCAAAGCAAAATAAAACCAAGAAAGGTCATCAGGAATCATAACAACAAACATGCATCTTTCTACTGAGATTTCCACCTGCTGATATCTGAGCAGGGACTGTTTGCTCTTACTGGAAGTACAGCTGTGAATAATGGTGTTTTATTTTCTAAACATCCCTATCAGCAAGGAAGTTAAATTCTTTGCTTCTTGATATGAGACACAGCTCCTGGCAAATGAGGTAGGAGTTGCTGTAGACAGAACAAAGAGGAAATATTCTCAATTTCCCTGGTGAGGTTTGGAGGTGAGAGAGGGGACACAGTAGTTTGCTACAATTTGTGACATACATATTTGCATTATAGTTCTTTTCACTAGAAAGAGCAAAGACAGATTTTCTGTTTTACTGTAATCTCACAAGAAGGGTCCAAGAAGACCATGGAGAGACAATCCTTTAACCAAGGAATTGATCATCAAACGGCTCATGGTACTATTGATACCAAGCAGATTGTTCCTGAGATACCAGCAGACTTGCAAAGCAATTCCTCGAGAAGCAAACCCAAAACAAAGGTGCTAAACTGCTGAAACAACTGCATTTGACTAAGTCATCATTGCCAAACTGTGTTAGCAGAGGAGGGGAGAGCTCAAGTATCCATCATCCAGCTATCAAAGACAGACAAAACTTCCAACACTAAACCCAGAAGTTTCCAGTCTAAGTCAGAATATTTGCAATCTGCCAGGATATTCAATACAACAACGACCAAAAAAAATTATTCTATACTGTCTTATTCACATTTGTTCTGAGCAATATTTACATAAGCATAAAAACTAAGATGCCTCATATTGGTCAAATGATTCCCTAATGGATCATGACAACAATGCTAAATATTAGAAGTGGCTACTGAAACCTTTCATTACATCAGTTTATTGATTTGCATTTATTCCTGCTTAGAGATACACTTTCATCTTAATCACATACTGTTGCTCTAAAATTATCTGATTGCTACAAATAGTGACTAAATTGGCTGTATCAGAAAGAACTGCAGGGCAATAATTCCCTTTTCTCATTTGCAGACCTTGTATCTGGTACTTTCTTGAACCCTTTTTTTGGTATGACACTGCAAGGCATATGTAGGAGATGATTAGGATCCTTCAGAGTATGGGTTGATTCTTTTTTATGTGCAGTTTTATGTGTTACTTTGTACAAGTACAGCCCTTAAGAGTGAGGGAAGATGAACAGAATAATGGCAATGTGATTATAGAGCAGGTGTATCACTGAGCATGTTCTTCCTGTAAACCCATGAATTTGAAAGCATTCCCTTCAAGAATTTATAGGAAACTTCATGTAGCAGTTCTATACCCATTTATCTGGCTAATGAATAGCAGATTAAACATTTTTAACATATTTTTTAAAGTCAGATTTGCTGTTTCAGAACCAAAGGTTGCCTCCTTTATGATTATATAAAGTAACATTTTTTTGTACTACCATAGACCCAAATTTTTAAAAAAGGCCAGAGGAGACACATATTGCCATTACTGACTGAATCTTGCCTGTTCAGGCTGGGGTAATTTGTAGTAAGTGGGCTTAACCAGGAGTGGAAGTACAGTTCTACACATCAAAATAACAATGTAATTTTCTCTTATTTTAAATATATGGGATGGAATGTTCTCTTTTATTACTTACCTCTTTAGTATTTGGGGACATAAGAACAAGCATCCTACAAATTATACTAAATTAACTGCTTTTAACTTCATAGTAGCTCCTTTTCTCTTCTTCCATTGTCCAGGATGGAGACCATGGAAAAACAAGCCAGAAGAAGTCTTTCATCAAGTATTCTTTTCAATCAGTTTGCTCAAGTCAAATTAAATAAAGAAATAATTTCCTTCAAATTATTCTAACCTATTTTATTTATTTGTTCCTCAAGTGGTGCTTGATACCCCAAATTTGTCAACAACTAAATCATGTGGAAACATCCTTAAAAAGAGGCTTGAACTTGGTCAGTCCTGAAGTGGTCAGGCAGTTGCACTAGATGATCCCTTTATGCCCCCTCCAGCTTCTGTTCCATTCTGTTCTATTCTACTGAAATATTCTATTCTATCCTGTTCTGATATATCCTGATAAGTGATAAAATTCTTTTGGTTTTTTGATGGATTTTCCCCTCTGATTCTCCTCTTACAACTTTTCATGCTTCAAAGTAAAACTACTTCATTGTTATTCTTTAAGTATATCATAAAATACAAATCTAAAGTTCATTTAAAAGCAGTAGGAAGATTTTAAGTAACATCATGAGGTTTTAGGCTGCAAACAAAGTAAATGCCTTCTGGTTAGCAGAAAAAGCAGCCCCAGAATAGCCAATGATTACATTTCAAATAAACAGTTCTCTCCCACAGCTAGAGGTTGATACAGATACAAAAATACATGATTGCTCCAGACAAATAATAAAAAGTTATCTGAATGTCTTATCATCTGAAAGTGAGGAAAAATAATTTTTATGATATACTAAAGTAAACTTAATGAAATTATATAAGACAACAGCTTAGGCAAGCAAATCTAATTTTAGAAAAGCTTCTTGTTTTCACAACATTATTTTTTCCCTAGAATCATACTTATCTTAAAGTGTAGTAGGAGCTTTAGACTCAACAACAAACCACAGCCAGAAGCAGGAATTCAGCCTCAAGGCTTTCAACTAAGTGAAAGTGTTCGAATTTCCTGGCAGAAGATAATTTTTTGATGAAGAAATAAATTCACATTAATGAAAAGGAAGAGCACTCATTTATGATGTGGAGAGGTATCTCTGTGGAAAGATTTAATTAAGAATGATCTAATTTTTTATAAGTAGTGCTCACAGTGTTGGCTTACCACAAGTAATATCTGTGCTAAAGAAAGCTGGTAAACAAGTTTATATCCTTAATTAGAATATATTACTGTGATAGGCAGCCATGTAACCATTCAGCTCTTACTAAATTAATACAATCTGTATAGATATAGGCTTAAGCCAAGCAAAAAAATTACCTGTGAAATCTCAGTAAGCCAGTTACTCTTGATAAACAGCAGGATTTGATAAGCAGAGAGCTAATGGAAGATAATGATATTTTCAGTAATTGCATTAGTGGAGTTTCACTGGAGAGAGGAGAGAAGAAGAAGAAGGTGCTTGGAGAGGAACCAGAGTGTCAAAGCCTGAGAGCAAAGGGGAATTCACATGCAGTACATATCAACACACTGATTTTCTTTGGCTTTGTTTCCTGAAGGGCAGAGTGCTGAATTTCTAGGTCAAAGGAAGTGTTCAGGTTCAGGAAGGAACCTCTACAGAACAGGTCTGACCAAGCAAATTTCAGATTTAGTAATGAGTAGGGTCCTTGTGCCTCTGAAGGTCCAGGGGCAGAGACAGAACATCTGTGAGCCCCAGATACCTGTACCCTCCAGGTACAGGTGCTTGATGAGAAACTTTGGCTTTATGGACTCAGAACAAAAAATGGCCTAAAGGTTCTTGGAGGCCAGCAACACATATTTGTACATAGATGTAGTGAGAGCAAGCACAGGAAGAGTGAGTCTGGCTTCTGACTTTTAAATTAGTAACTGGCCTTCTTCAGCAGCTTGTGAGTCTATCAGTAACACTACAGGTTGCAAAAACATAAGAATGGCTTATTTTGTTTTAATCTCTAATTAGTAGCAAAACAATTAATAGCATTTTAACATTCTGCTTGCCTGGGGTCACAGCTAGTTAATAGTAAACCAAGAAGTTATGCATCAAACTTCTACTTTCTAGCTTGGGAAACTGGGCTGGGCAGGGCTGTTTATTTAGTACATGTAAAACATGTGAAAGCCATTCTCCCTCCAGAAGTAAAATGAAAACCAGTACAAAATTAATCCATAATACTAGCACTGTGCAGCACTGCAGTGGAAACAAGACAGCCATTGAATAGCCTGATTTGGGTTAGAAAAGTAACCCAAATGGATCCTAAATGGATGAGTCTGTAAGGCTGCTGGACAAATTTCTGCTGAAATTTGCTTAAGTAATCAAGTATCAAGACCTTTATAAGAGGACATTTCCTCCCATCCTGAGTAATAGCTTTGATTTTACTTTCCTTTTTAACTTTCATTTGCCAGTGTGAGATCAGAGTTATTTCCTTCTGGGTTACTCAGCCTGTGGGATGAAGGGGAAACATTCAGCCCTTACTGCTGTGGGTGCTGGTGCACCTGAGCTGTACCCAAGGAGTGAAAACTGACTGTGAACCTTCATATTTCATTTTGAATACTTCCCAGAATTTGGTTTATTTTTCAAGAAGATCAGTCTTTTCTTAGCTTTCACAGCTAATTATCCACTCCCTTCTGAGGTCTTCTGAAGATCTTGCATTATCTCTGATAAAAGCTGATAAGGAATTATTTAGGAAAATATGTTGCTGTTTCCTCACATCTAGAAAAATTTAGATGGTTCTGCCTTGCTACCACAGGTGACCATGAGTTTGGAAAGAATTAAATAAGGGTAAGAATTAAGGGGTTGGACTGAAAAATGTGAATTTTGAGGGAATGCTGTAAATGAATCAGACCTGGCTAAGCAGAAATTAAGTGGGAGATGAAATGATATTCTAAATGAGCATAAATACCAAAATAAGAAAGAAAATGTTAAGGGTGAAGCCCAAGGAGACAAAACTGGTGCTAACTGGACTAGATTGAGCAATAGAAAATATCAGAAGAATGCAGTAAAATGAGAGGTGGGCGGCTGTGATGCATTCTGGTGCTGATGCAACACTAAACAGGAGAGCCAAACCTGACAGCCCAGTTCAACCACACAAATTTCATTTCAGTGGTTTTTTTCAGTTTATTTAATTAACTATTTTTTACATTGGAAGAGGTGGTTTGTTGTTTGATTGGGGTTTTTTTTCCTTTTGCTTTTTCTTTTTGCATTTATATAATTATTTTCATCTTAAAGGTCGGGGAGGAAAAAAGAGAGTGAATCATGGCAGACAAGGTTTGCTTGACTAGATTTGTCTTTCATATGAGAATGGAAAGGTAACATTTCTAGAAAGACATTGTGGTTCCTAGTGGTAACACAGGCCACTGGAGATTTTGGCAATATACTAGCAAGCTATGAAAGACAAGAAAATAAATTTCAATGCTTGAAAAGAGAAAATATTTTTTACCTAATGTTTCCCACTTTCTGAAAACAAACACTACCAGTTTTTTTAAATCTGCTTCTTAAATGAAAACAGCTTCATCCTAAATTAGGAATATAAAATCACCCATAACAACATTATACTTTTAGATTGATTACAGAACTTCTATTTTTTCTAAGAGCTTATCAATTTTAAATTGGCTATTTGTTGTTCATTGAGTATATTAATGTGAAATATTTTTCTTTGGCAGCTTTGTTTTTCAGATATGTTGATTGATTGATCACAATTAATGAAATCATGGGACTTTAACTGAACTGTTAAGTCTCTCGGACTGAACATCCCGTGAAAACATCATACTTCATACAGATCAATGAGTAATAATTCTTTTTAAAATTCCATACTTGAATGAAATAAATAAAAATGGAAAACTTGTGGCTGCATGAAACCACTGACTCTTTTATGATACTTTCAATGATCAAAGGCCAGGAAAAATCACATTTCCACGTTTTGCTTTGAAAAAAAATTTTTACGATTTGAATGTGAAAGCAGAATATCCCAGCAAGGCCAGTACAGTAAAAGTGCCAGGAAGAGGAGCAGATATCATAAGCAATGTACAGTATTAAAAGAGAATAGGCCAAAGTGACTCAGATCACTGAGCACAGTGTCCTTTGTTTGTCAGATCCTACTCTTTGATGAAATTCAGTGTGATCTTTTTGTCAGCTGTTTACAGCAAGTAATATTTAATGTTTTGCTTGAGTTCTCTGTCCTTACTTTTGGTGAGGCATATTGACAACAGAATAAAATGTGGAGGTAAATTGCTGAGGCCCTAATTAGTTGTGTAGCAGTTTAGCTATATTCAGAGTCACATGTAAATGGAGTGCATCAATATCCCTGAGTTGCTAACACCTTCAAAAAAGGCATGTTATCTTTTTTGGGCGCAGATAAATTGTAGCTGAATCCATGAAGAGAGAAAAGTTTTCCTAACTGAGCCAACATTAAAAAAAAATCAAATAAACAAACACTGTAATAGTAATAGGCTGTGGGACAATCTTCTTTTCGAAAATTCAGCAATGACCCAAAACATAATGATCCAAACAAATGGTCCTGCTAATGCCTCATCATCTTGAGCAACCAGCAAATTAGTCTGCACTCTCTATAAAGAGAACCCCTAATTGCACACAGAATTTGTGCTGGGACCACGTGGTGACAATCTTCTGCTGTGTGTGGCACAGCCCTCCTGTCACAGACTGCCACACTGTCACACAGCTGAGTCAGGCTTCCAGGTTAACCACTGCAGTTTCAGACATGCTAATAGAAAAAAAAAAAAACTATTAAAAATACTAAATTCTGTTAAAGAACTATTTTCCTTAGAATTAGTGGTTTTCTGAGTCAGAGGGAAAATTAGTTACAGATTGGAGCACAGAATATAACCGTGCAGCAGCATCACCATTTGCTAAAGGAGCAGTTAAGTTATTTACCATTGCACAATTAAGCCCTCAGTAAAACAGAGGAAAATCATGTTACATTTCCCTAGAATGTTTCTGGGGACAACCTGTACCCAAGAGCCTTGCTGGTGCAAAAGGCAAAAGAGAGAAGCTGTGATGAAAACTTGCTTCATTGAAATACTAGCAAAGTCAGCCCTGCTGCTGAATTTCAGGTGTGGATCCAGACAATAAAATGGGGCCTACAGAAACAATTTAGTTTAACAATACAGGACATCAACAACAACTTTCTAACAGCAGAAATTTAGGCAGTGAATGACCAATAAAATCATTAAAGCTTGTGGGTCATATTCATTTAAATGAGAAATTATGGGCATGTAGAATCTCTATTTCACTCTATTGTTGAAAGAAAAAAACTTACTTGACATATTTCTGTACAAGGTTCAAGAACTCTAATCAGCTATTCTCTGGAAAAATCCTATTCCAAGCTAATGGATATGGGCTAATGAGAACAATTCTGTAGCAGAGTATTTTGTTACATTTTTCATGCTTTCATACATAATCACAATGAGGTGGCTATAGACTAGTGAATTGATAAACTACAGGATTGAAGTATATCATTTTTGGCTAGATTTAGGACCAGGTTTTTCCCAAGGAAGGTGTTCCAGCTGTGCAGTGCAATTTCCCCTTCCCTGGGCTGACATCCATCTCCCAGCACTGGGTAGGTTTCCCTCACCCATTCCAATGGTGCTCATTCAATACCACCACTTCCAACACCACTTCTGACTCTCATTCATTAATGAAAGTATTTTCCTCAATTAAATCTTCTAGGATCAGAAAAAAAGAAAATTCTTTTACCGGCTTTGCAGCATAAGAATTCTTAGCAAAAGGGCAGGAGAGTGCAGGAATAGAAAATCAAGAGTGATACAAGTGTGGGAACTGCACCTTGTGCTTGATTTGAATGTCAGCAGTGCTACAGGGTTCTGTGCAGACTCAGCATTTAGATCAGCTAGGTTACATCCAGCTGTAAACCAGAACTGCCTCTAGATCCCTTCTTCTGGATATTAAATTCGAGCACTTTTGACCACTTAGGACCATGCTCAAGTTCTCCTGGAGACCAGTTAGATATAGCAGAAAGAAAAGTTACCAAATCTGGGGAAAACTGTAATAATAAGAAGCAATTTGGGTTTTGTTTTGTAGGAGAATTCAGGCTTGAACATCAAAAAAAAAAAAAAACCCAACCAACCAAACAAAACAAAACAAAAAACCCACCAAAAATCATTTATACCAAGCAATACACCAAAACCCCTCCCCTGTTGAGAAAACTGATCTAAAAATAGAGGTTGAAAATATATTACCTGCTTTAGTAAAATCTAAGGGGTATTTCTTCATTAAATATTATACCTAAATCAGCTCACATTTGCAATTATGCTGAAATATAGTTAATTAAAGCTCAAATTCATGCTACTACATATTTTTCTCATGTGTATGATGTTGACAGGAGCATATCTGCATCAGAAATTTGATTCCTTCCTTCTTTTTTCCAATGGGCTTGAATTTGATTGAGTAATTCACTCAGGAAGGAATTAAAATTCTAACACAGCATCCATTTTTTCTACAGCCAGACACTGTTACAGCTGACATTCATATTTCATGCTCCTTGTCTTCTTGTACTTCACACAAAACCTTATCCTTAGAATGCAAGGGCCCTAAACACTTGAATCACATTGAGGATGTTGTGAATCAGACTCTCAGCAGAGAGCCTGATTGCATTTGGAAAAGAGTAATTCCAACAGGTTTGAGCAGCTGTGGTCTGCATCTCATCCTTTTCCCTGAATTTTGATGAAATGTCACAGAGTGCATTGTCCCTGGTGTTCTGCACTGAGCACAGAATTAGCCTCCACCAGGGCTTACAGCTCAGCAGGCTGAGGTTTTGCTGTCTCCAACACTTTACCATGAGACATGAAAACAGGATCAGGACCCTTCATCAATAAATGCAAACAGTGCTCACCTCCTGCCTCTGAACCTTCTGCCAAAAGAACTGCAGGTCATCTGGGTCAGACACTTGTCTGGTTTTGTCCTTTCTGCAGGGAAAAAAGTTACATCCAATGCTTTGCTTTGGCCACAGACTAATAAGAGAGCACACAATTCCCATGGATCATCAGACCCAGCCATTTTTATTTTGTTTAAATGTCCAGATTGCCTCCTTGTGATCACTTCAGACATAGTCATTGAGACAACCTAGGAATAAATACTGTACTTCTTATTTAACAAATTCATTTACTTGACTATTTCTTTGTTGCATTTCAGTACTAGACACACTATCCATCTTCACCTGATTTTTTTTTCTTAAAAATTTCCTCCCCTGGATAACACTAACAATCAATGTTGAGGCGTGAAAGCATTCCTGATTCTACCTCAGTATCTATTTCAATGGATGTTAAATGGTTCTGATCATCACCTGCCTGCTGAAGTAATCAGTGTCACAACTGGCTCTAGAATAGCTGGTTGAATCTTATGGAAACTGAATTGTTGCTTTAAATAAATGTGTCTCTTATTGTTTGCCTATCCAAAGCTAAAAATGTTCTTCTTTCTAATGAAATCTCCATCATTTCTTGGATGAACAGAGAAATGGTACATGTAAGAGCTACAGCAGCTTTTCTTACAATGTAATTTATTCTTCCATTAACTCCTCTGTCTCCATAAGTGGCACTTAATTCTGCTGAGAGCTGATGAGAAGTTTGTCTTCTGTGAAATTATTTCTGACCAAGAATTTTTTTTTTAAGGAGGGGAGAATAAAATCCTTAATAACAGCCTTAGTGAAGCCTCTTTTCCCATGAAGGTTCTTTAGATCCCAAAAGAATACACAACTACTGAGACATCATCTTCAAACTGCCTGGATTGTGGTGTGGATTTCTTGTGAGTTTCTGTGCCAATCATTTATAGATTCCTTATTTGTGTTCTTTGAGGGGGAAATACTCCAAACTGACTATTCACTATCTACCTGAAAACTGCACCACAAAATTCTGACAGATTAAGCATGAGGTCAACCTTGCTTTTACTACAGCTGAGCAGAATCTCCAATTCTCCATCAGCAGCACAGGACTGAGCAATAGACACAAAATCTCCAAAGAAGTCTTACCAGAAAAATTGAAAGTAGTCTCATTTTCAAAAGGGGTCAAGTAAACCAAGGACCTGGCTTTCATCACAGTTGATAGCGATAAAGCAGCGAAATCATTGAAACACTTGAAAAAGAAGCTAGTAATTTGCCAGTGCCATTCTAGGGAGAAAAATCCTATCTACTAATCAAAACAGAGTTTGCAATATGTGCCCCCCATTAGCCCTATTCCCAATTCTGGGAAGTCAAATTGCAGTACATTGTGTGGGAACTCACTGAGCTGAAGAGCACGAGGGAGGTCACTGCTGGGAAGATTTTATTGGCCAACAAAATTTGCAGTTTTTGGATTCCAGCCCAACCCGTTTGGGGCCAGTGTTGCTTTACAGGTTCCACAGAGCAGAGCCCTTGTATGAGCTGAGATTTCCTGCCACAACTGAAAACAGACTATGCAATTACAACATCAGCATCTTGGTTGATAATTAATACTTGCCATGAGCTCCTGTTTCAACCTTATCAATAATATAGAGAAAAATCTGATTAAAGAACAGGTATGGATATAGGTTTGGGGTTTATTTTTTTCCAACAAACATGCATGCCATTTTCAAGCATTATTAGAAATATCATCTTTAAACAACAGCAGAAGACTCATCTTGACAGATGCAGCAGCTCTGTAAATTATTGGCAAGATTGATATAAAAGAAGATGATGGGTAAAATTGAGAAATAATATTCTGGTATTGGAGCCTATATTAGTCTTGGAGATAAATGACGAGTGTCAAGAATTCTTATGCTTTGTTCAAGAGCTGGGAGAGAGAAATTGTTTAGGTAGCAAAACTCTTGATAAGGAAATAGGGAAAAGAGCCAGCCTAGAATAACCACTGTTCACCTGCCAGAAGACAAAACAGTATATTCCTTGGCCAAATACATCATCCTGCCTTCCCCAGAGGATTTGTGAGAACTGCTTCAGGATAAACCTGTTCCCCTCTGATTTCTGTTGAAACACTTTTTTTTTTTTAAATATATGAAGTGATAAGTCGGAAAAAGAAAAAAAATCATTCCCAAAGAAAAGAGAAGAGGGAGTGAAGGACAAGTGACCACATTTATGGGATAGGAGGGATGCAAAGTGGTGTTTAACTGAAGAGTAACAGAGAACAGGAAGGTTATAGAATTTTGGGAGGGGGGGACATGGGTGGCAATAAAGAAGGTTATTATGGGAGCCTTACTCGAGCTTCACTCTTCCCTATGTGCCAGTGTTGAATAGAAAGGAATGTATGCAAGTCTAAAAGTTTAATATCTGTATTTACCTGACAGACATTAAACAAGCATTTAATGTTCTTTTGGGGAGCATGAGGAATTCAAACATTTATTTTTTAAACAATACATGTTTTCATTATTATGAAATAGCAATAAGGGCCCAGGCAAAGTACTTTTTCAACTGTTTCTTTATGCCTAGATTTTGGCTGTGGAATAACACCAAAAAATAAAGGAACAAAAAATTTATAAATTGTTTAGATGAAGATTATGATCTTCCATTGTAGTCAATTCATGGACAGTCCTGTGTTTGCACATGTGGATGTGGCTGGCACTGGACACCAGAAGACACATTCAGACACATTCACCTGTCTCATCCCATAAGCAAAGCTGTCTGAGTTACCTTGCAGACAGATTTAATCACATCCATGGCTTTAGCTGCTGTCCCTGGGAACTTTCTGACCCTATTTGAGGCATAGGCTGAAAGTCAGGACTCATGGGAATAA
>NW_005054347.1:717104-723196 GCF_000277835.1 Geospiza fortis
CGCCCCTTGACTTCCGCAGGATTGCACTCAGGCAGATAAATGAATGGCTTTTCAGTCACAGGCAAAACACAGAGCAGTCTGTATGTCTGTCACTGCAGCAGAGCCATGGAAGGAATGATGCTGGCAAGATGTAGGCCTAAATTTAGTGCAGCTTAGAAAACCTTCATTGAAAAATGAGGAAAAACCCAGAAACTATTGTGGAATTAATCTGATTGTAACTGAAGTATATAAGTACCTAGGAATAAAAAAAAAATAAAAAGAAGATGGAAGACAAATTGTGTCTGTACAGTCACTGAAAGCATAACCTGACTTTTGTCCAGGATCTGTTGGTCCTGGAACCAAGGCGAGCAATGCACTGTTGCTGTAAAAATGAAGAGTATCACTACAGTTTATTCAAGGTGTTAAACAATACTTACAATCCAGTAAGGATCCATAATACTAAACATAAACAGTTTCATTTGATTTGATTTTAAAGCAGAGGTTTTTTCCATTACTTACTTGAGCAACATCTTTTACAGATGATGGCAGTTCAGTGACATTTGGCTCTTGCAAAAGGACAATCTCTGTAAGTTTAAGAATGTTGCACAAAAGTGGTTTTCTTTCTTTTCTTTTTTTTTCCTTAAGAAAGAAATGGGAAATGAGGGAAGTGAGTAAAATTTTTAACATTAGCAGATTGTTTGCTTTTATGTAAACAGCCTCGAGGGATTAGATGAGATGCAGTATTCAAACAAACAGATTTGGTTTCATAATAAATGAGCTTTTAAATTATTCTGACATATTCAATCACACAAACAAGTTTTTTCCCCAATTCAGAAAAGCTTCTCCGCGTTTTTTCAATTCATTTGCCTTACATCAGCAAATAACCTTACTCTTCTCCTCAGAAAACTTACTTGCTTTTGTCCTGAGTCTTGTGATCTCATTTTCATTTACATGAGCCAATCCTATCCTTTGGATTTAGAGATTTATAAACATTTCATGGTAATCTTGATAATGTATTTGTGATGTATTGAAGCCAGTCCTAATGAAGGTTTGTTTTAAAGAAATGTAAACAGGGACTTGTTCTCATCTAATGCAATTTGGCAGCAGAGTCTCCTACAGAGAGGAAATGAGCTGTCCCATGGTTAGTGTCCTGGTCTGGAACTCAGAAATTCCTGATCTCCTCTGTTCTGCTGTAGATTTCCTGAATGACCTTAAATAAATTTCTCTCTAGTTTTGATCCCCCTATTAAAATGAAATAATAATAATAATACCTGCTTCCTGGTTAACAGATGAAGGAAAATTAAACACAGCTGAAAAGCGCTCGATGTCTCTCAGCCCAGTTTGTGATTGCTCCGTAACAGAGATCCAGTCTTGAGAGACACATACTTTGTTCCATTCTAGACTTTGGTCCATGTCCATGTATGATGAGTTTTTTGGGATGTTTTTAACATTTCTAATCCCAGCTTCAAAGCCTCTGTGTCTGTTAGATCTGTTAGCCATGTACCAAAGGCTGTACATACGGTTACTGCCAACAGAGTTCACAATTATAGTGGAAAGTGATGACTCAGACCAAAGGTCAATATTCCAGTCATAGAATACCAGGCTGGAAGGGATTTTAAGGATCATCTGGTCCAACTTTTCTTGACAAAAACACAGTGTAGACAAGGCGGCCTAGCACCCTGTCCTGTTAAATCATAAACTATCCAAATTTAATTAAAAGTCCTAGGTAATTATTTATATTGCTTACTCTTTAAGCTGTTTCCTAGTTTAGATAACAGGTAATTAGACAAAGTAGGAAGATAGAAATTTATACTATTTCCTGTTACATGCACTGAGAAAAAAAATCTCAGTTAGTTATGATAGAATAGTTGCATTATTCTCTTGACATTTTGTGAAAAATAATATTGGACCAGTTAAAGAGAAGACATTGGAAATATATTGGAAAAATATCATATTTTTATTCCCTCTGTACCATGTTTGGCCTCCTAGTCAGGATTTCACTTTTGTCTAACACTGAAAATAGGAAATAAAGCAGAGACTGGTAGACTTATTGAGTTACAGTAGCATAACCGTAGGGGAAAAAATAAATAAACTAATCATGTGATTTACTTTGGGGAGAGAAAGTTTGAGAAGTAGGGCTGAGGAAATCATAACTAAGGAAGAGATGATAAATTGATATTACTAGATTGCCTTGCCAGTTGTAGTTCCCTCTCACCACACTCCACTATAAATGTCACAGCACCACTTTGAGCAAAGCTGTGGGAATAGGAAAGCAGATGGACAGTGGATAATGCTGCATCAGGACCTCTTATCTTACAAACCAACCAGAGCTAGAGCTGTGAAACCAAGGCTTGCCAGAGTTTAGCTCTGCAGCCAGATTAGCAAAGCCATCGGACAGGCAGTGCTGTGCCCCTGCTCTGGGGACACACCAGACACAAGCAGTGCCTGCAAACATTTCTGTTTGATCATCAAACCGGCACCACAAACACACCTGCTTAGAGAAATTTCATTTCTTTACAGTATAAGATTCTTTTAGCTGACTAGTTTCTCCTTCTTTCATTTACAAAAACTTTCCCAGAAAGAGCAGCTACTCACTTATTCACTATTTTCCACAGAGCTCAGTTTTGTTTTGTTTCAGTGACATTCCAAGCCCCATTTGCTGTTCAGAAAACCTCAGTGTGATCCGACACTCCGAACTTGGAGACAGACATGAGTAGGTCTGACAGGAACTCTTCCAAAGTGTTATTGAGACTGTTACATTTTGCAGTGTAGCCTTTTCAAAGATATGCAGCATTGAGTAAAATTTAAAAAAAAAAAAGGTTACTAATTTACCAAAAGTGACACCTGGATTAACTCTAATTACATATCTAGCCTACCCAAAACATCACCTTCTAGCTTTACTCCACATTCTTTACCACATTCTTCGTATGAGCTACTCTTGGCAGCTCTGTTTCACCTAATCAAAGCTGTGTTTACTGGATAACTGCCTTAACATTGTTCCTGTGACAGCAATGCAAAATAACAGTAGTTGTATGTGTTTAATTTGGTGGTCAGCATATCAAATGGCAGATTGAAATGACAAAGTGCTTGAAGAGGAAGAGAAAGAAGAGAGGGAGAGTGCCCTCATAGCCAGCACCTAAGAGAGCTATTTCCATTTCCCCAATGCCACAGCAGACAAAGAAAATTATAGTTATTTAATTTGTGCTTGGACAAACAAGAATGGAATTTTTTTAATTCTTATTTTCCATCTGAGAGCCAAACACTACTGACGCAGATGCAGCAGAAACCACAGCCTTTGCTTTGCTCCACAGGAGAGACAGCATGGGTCTTCAATCCCACCTTGGACTCCTTTCTGCAGCAACCAAAGGTCTTGTTCATCTCTCTAAATCCTGTTTGTGTTGGGTAATTTCTAACAACATTATTTCCATTTCTATTCTTTACTACATTATTGTTAGACAAAAATGAAAAATTATTTCCCTGTGTTTCATGCTGTCTCCTTCTCCACATGGTATTTTACCTTCACTCGAGACTTAGCTGATCTGGAGATCCCAGTGGAAGATTTTGAAGCTCATACTGTCTGGAAATTGTAATTTTGATGATGACATAAAATATGAAGTCCTGGTCCAGAATCCACTGATTTTAACAAGTTTAAAACCTGTAATTATGTCCTGATCTAAACCACCTGCTCACATTATATAGTGACAAGTGAACATTATCCTGAAACAGAACATGTGCATCACCTATAGCTCTATTTCTATACACAATGAAAGGAAACCACGAATTCCCAAATAATATTAACTTTAAAGTGATTCCAATATTAATTCTAATTTAAATTCAAGCTTTTCATAAAGAAAGAAATACATCTAAAAGAGCAAAGTACTCCATCTTCTCTATCCTGGTTGTTTCTCCAAGTCTACTTTGATTTTGATCACATTTCACATTGATTTTCAGGTTCAAATAAAGACATAACCCTACTGAGTTCTTCTGCAGCTGATGTTTAAACAGAAAACATGCAAATAATTGATATTTTTTGTTGTTCAGTAGCCAACAGAAAAAAAAAACCCAAAACCAACAACAACCAAAAAGAACGAGTTAGTGGTTATTGTTTTGGGTCTGTCCCAAACTGAAATGTTTCCACATACTCAGCCAATTAAGACAGATCATTTGAGATTAAACAAAACATTTCATTCAAAGAGAAATAAATCAGACATACTTAGTAATACCAGCCAGCCAGAGTCAGAAAGCATTAAGAAAAAAAGCCTTTGTGTGCCTGCCTCTGTGTACCAGAGGTGCTGACCCCGTGGCTCCTGGGTCACAGAGGACCCACAGGCAGTGCAGGGATCATTCCTGTGCCAGGCCTGGCTACGTAAAGCAGCAGGGCTGGGATTTGTGGGAACGTGCTGCTGTGTCCTCTGAGCCCCTCTCTAGAAGAAAGGAGCCAGCTGTGGCAGCACTCTTTGCCTGGATCAGTGACAAGTGACATGTTCGGCCTCAGGGAGCTGTTGTCACCTCTTGCCTGTGACCTTCTCAGAGTTTCCTCTTCTCAGCTTCTGAGTTGCAGCATTTTGCTCCTTGATCAAGTGAAATAAGGAGCACCACTCACAAGTTTCACCTTTTTCTTTTGGAAAATCATCCAAAATATGGGTTACATGAGCATTAACACTGCCCTGCACACTCCTAGAGGAAATTTCACTCATCCCATGAGTAGACCAGAGCAGTAGGTTGGGACATCACGGGAGCAAACCCTGGTTAGCATATATCCCAGGACATATTCTTAATCTTGTATTGCCTGAAGTAGTGTACTTCGAGAAGTAAGTTGTTCACCTAAAAACAGTATGTGAAAGGTCTTAAAGAAAAATTCATGTATGTCTTGAACTCCTTTGGGGTTTAGTGTAGACCAATGCGATAGTCCAGATTTCCTCAGACGTTATAAAAGATTTCTAAATAATTTCATGTTTCTGCTTTTTTGGAAAAAAATCTGTTCATGTTGTATCTCCTCCAGAAAAAATAAACAATCTTTAAGCTTTAGGAGACCTATGATAATTATCTTCTTCCTATGCAGCTTTTTCTTGAGAAGAAAAGCCTTGAATTTTAACCTATAAATGAATTACCACACAGACAAAAAGTAACACACTCAGTAAGAGCAGTAATGGAACCACCATCCACATGAAGGGTGCGTGCAGTGCATCGGGTTTTTCAACATGATAAAGGACACCATTCTTTACTGGTCACTTCTTTCAAAAGTACTTTTGACAGCCAAGTTTTGTCAAACTGCTGACTTGAATAAAAACAGACAGTACTACATTTTCAAGTTTCACTTAATGCTTGAAGTGAAATGCAGATGTTTAACTCACCACAAGCATCAATATTTTGTTTATTTAACAAAGAGGTTGAGGAATTCATGTTCCTCTTCTAGAGCCACATTGCACACTGCTTTCAGAGACTGCTCCTGCTTGTGTCAAACCCCCCTGGCTTGTAAATCTTTGGGTCAACACTGACTGCACTGCAGTAATTGCAAGGAGGATTGGGAAATTGCAGGCCTGTGAACAAAACAAGGTGTGCTTTCACAGCTGTAGGTAGCAGCTGCCTAAATAAAACACAGCAGGGATATGAAGGAAATAACCTGAATTTCTGCAAGAGGTTAAACAGAATTCATTCACTTTTCCCCCCTCGGGAATAAAATTCAATAGCAATTCAGAGTTGTATAATTAGAATTATCTACTATTAGGGTAAGTCAAAAGTCACAAAGAAAAGATTAAGATTTTTGAAAGCAGGCAAATTTTCCATTACATTTCAGCTGTTGAAGTCTTTTTGACCCTTTTCTCCTGTAGCTTTTCTCTTAAAACCTTATGCAGGAAAAAGCAAGTCCTACTCACCCTGCTTCCTTTGAACAAACTACTTCTGTTCAGAAGACAAAAGTGTGTGAATCACATATCATGGAACCATATCACATATGAATATCACATATCCAGCCTGGAACATTGAGCTACCAAAATAAATACTAAGCCAAAGGAAAATGTTAGTGGGATTTTCATCATTTAAAATAGGTGATGGCCTCTGATCAGGACAGCCTTCAGCTACCCAAAGTATTTCTGCAATGAGATACCACACTG
>NW_005054347.1:723233-743193 GCF_000277835.1 Geospiza fortis
TTCACAAGTGTGAGGATCAGTCACAGGATTGTGTCCCTAATTCCTGTTCACCCTACAAAGCAGTAACCTCACACAGATACACCAGCTAGGGAATGCACTCTGGAACACTACAAGCTTTTGTGTTGGCTTTGCACATAATGGAAATGTTGCTTAAGAATTGTTGAGCAATCTCCTGCAAGGAAATTTGTAATTATGAGAAACCTTTTCCTAAGGGATTTTCTGTTTTGAAAGATGTTATGCGCTATGATTTGTGAGGTGTTTGAACTTGAAAATCCTTGGGGCTGGGAGTAAAGGCTCTTTGTTTGAGAGTTTGGTTATTTGAGGGTTTGTTGGTTGGGGATTTTTCTGTACTGTAAGCCAAATAAACAGTTAATTCCCCATTTTCTCCCTGAACTCTCTTTGTAGCTTCTGTTTTGTTATCACCTCCCTGACTGCACTGATAATCCAAACGCAGCATAAGGTGCATGTTAGTGCGTTGCACAATTCCAGGCCCTTTTGGCATGCCACCAGACAGCAGCTGATTCACACAAATGTGGAGTCATTGGGAACCTTTTCCTTGACCTCCCAGGGCTGCAGGAAGGCCTGAGAAGAGCAGCTCATTAATCCAGTCATGTCCGGCGTGAACGTCACAAAAGGAAAAGCACACGGACAGCAAGGGTAACTCTAGAAATCACAACAGGGGCACACTTAAAGGGTAACACACCCAGGCACACTCTTGCACATCCAGGCACACTGGGGCACACCTGCTCAAAATACTGCGATATTTTCTCTCAATAAGCATTGGATGCTGTTTCCTTAACCAAGATGAAACACTTCTGTGGGAATGGCAGCGAGGATGCCCTGCATGGCTCCTCATCCTGCACCCTCAGCTGAGCGCAGCCCGTGGGGACATCCCTGAGCCCAGGGCTGAGCACACACCTCATCCAAGGACACCCACCCGTGACATCCCTGAGCTCAGGGGCTGAGCACACACCTCATCCAGGGACACCCACCCGTGACATCCCTGAGCTCAGGGGCTGAGCACACACCTCCATCCAGGGATACCCACCCATGACATCCCTGAGCTCAGGGCTGAGCACACACCTCCATCCAGGGACACCCACCCGTGACACCGCAGGGACTGGGACATTCCCGGCTCCACGTGCAGGGGTGTGTGGGGGTGTGCCTCACCCTGGCACAGCCACAGGAATGGGCACACCCCACATTCTGCAGGCAGACGGACCTGGGTGCGTGTGAGCGACATACAGACAGACATACAGACACACACAGACAGACATATGGACACAGAGTGACACACATGGACACAGCCATGCACACACACACTCTTGCACACCCAGGCACACCCTTGCACACCCACTCACACTCTTGCACACCAGCTCACACTCATGCACACTCTTTGCCTCTTCCTGGTTTGTCTCTCCAGTTCCCTGTTTTATGGGAAGCTAATTCTTTATTGGGGGGTCTGGTTGGGTGTTTTTGTTGCTATAGGGTGAAGTTCCCATTTGGGAATTGTCCAACATGAAAGCATTTAAAGAAAAGATATTTGTTCTTGGTCTGGCGAGTTCTTCATCTCAATATCATTCATCCTCTGCTTTGTTTTCTTACATTAATAAAAAAAAACTACAGAGTATTTTTTACCCTCTCAAATTGTTTTATTTACTTCCTTTCCAATAGGAAATAGAATCTATAGCATCTTTCACTTCCTATAGCACAGCAGAGTTCATAAAACTGTAAATAAACTGTCTTGGTAGAAAAAAATATTGGATTGCTGCCATCTTTTGGTTATGCTCTAAGATAACTGCTGTCAATTAGATGTTGTTTTTCTAAACCAAACACAAGAATAAAGTATTCTAAAGACATTTGTGACTTTGCGGTAATAAAGTGGATTCTCTTGATAAATACAAATCCGGGAACATTTTCTCCTTCGTCACTAAAGTTTCAGAAGCAACTTAAGTGTATTTGTACAAGGATCTGTGGGAAGGCCTGCCTGAGGCAACAAAATTTCAGGATGCTTGAAAATAGTACATTTTAGATTTTCTAATTACAGACTTATCATTAAATAACTTGTGATCTTTGGTTTTTGAATTTCATTCTTTGTTTGAGAAGTTATTTAAATTTCACCACAGCCATGATTATACATAGCTGTATTTTCTGGAGTCTTTACCAAATTTTCCATATAATTTTTGGGATTTAATTTGCCCCCACAGACCTAAATTATCAGAAGTTTTGAATAATGACTTCTCTGAGCCATCCAAATTAAATGGCAACACATGGGCATAGTTAAAGACTAGAGAGCATGTAAGCACATGCTCCCCGTTGGTTTTGCCTCTACGTCAGCTGATGAGCAATGACTAAAACTGCAGACTTCCATCACTGCTCCAGCTTTCTCAGACTGTAAATACATTCACAGCTGTTTCATTTAGGAGACCAGAACACAATGAATGCAAGGAATACAGCTGACAAACAATTTAGCAGCTGAATTTCAGGCAAGCTCAATAGCTCACAAATTATCACGCCAGCTGGAATGTTTCAGAAAGTGCTCAGGAGGACTTACACAAACTACTTCTCTTAATTTCAGTGAGAAATCAAGATGAGAGCCTCCTACTTCTTGGCAGTCACTTGATAAACAGCAGAACAGATAAAAAAAATATTGCAATGACGCTGTGGTTTCTTGAGATTGTGTGTAATTCCTCAAGTCCACACTATCTGCAGCTGGAATTTCACAATATAGGGATAGAACATATTTGTCATGCTCAAGGTGTGGAATATTCCCACTTAGCCTTCAGCAGTATATAGTCCAGCATGCACCCAGCAGGCAGCTCTGGTTAACCCAGAAAGATGTGAGGATGTGTATCTGGTACCTGTAGCCCAGCTGAGATAGCAATGACACCAGATAATTGTAGGCACATGTGGCCACCTGATACACCTTTTGCACCCAAAACCAGCAGGACTAGTTAACACTATTCAGTGCAGAAAATAATTTATATCATTATGGAGCAGTTCAAAAGAGCTGATCAATGCCAAAAGTATTTCCAAGCTACCATTTTAGTGGGCCTGGAATATGATGGAGTTAGTTTTATCACTATTATCAAATGTTTATGTTAAGTTAGTGCCCAAAGGTACTAATCCAATCAGTTGTAGAGATGCTTCTGTTTGGTAGTGCATAAACACACGTCACCTATATCCTATATCCTGCCAGGCTTACAGTCTGCTTGATCAGGACATTTTTATTTCATTCATGAAGCTATAAAATTTATATTAACTAAACCAATGGGCAACCTGTTGCACACAGGTCAGATGTGACAAACAGTGCTACAGTCAGTGGTACACAAGCAAGATAAAATGGCAATAACTGTGGAAAGTCTTCTGAATGCCAATAGGAGCAAAGGTACAGAAAATGACCTGGAGGAATTAGGGTAAGAGGCAGGGGAATATTTTGCACAGACATAAAAAGTCTTTTCCATCTCCAATTAATTCTCTTACATCTACCTGGAAGCTTTCCCAAAACCGACATTTAATTTCAAGGATCAGAAATTATGTTTCTTCCTAGGTAATTACTTTCTCTAGTAATAAATTTAATAGTAATAAAATTAAACACAGCAAAAGACCTTTAAATATCAAAAAAAAATTAGCAGGAATCGGGCTCTAGATACAAAGCACTGCTCTATCCCAACCTGTGTGGAAATATGGAACTCACTCAAAGAAAGGTGCTGCACAGAAAATGCCAACTTGCCCTTAGGAAGACACAGACTGAAAATATTTGCAATGTACATTACAGTTCTATAATGTGTTACTTGTAGTTATTTCAGTGTTTATGAACTCATGTATTTAAAATGCATCATCTACCTGGCCCATTTAATGGCTCCATGTGCCCCAGCCAGACCAATGAGGCTGCTGATGACGTGCAAACAGGAGAGAACTGCAGATCCAGATGTTCATGCCCAGCAGCAACATCAGCTGTTTAAGAAAATAACAACTTTGCCCCTTTGAACTGGACAAAACATGTTGTACAATGATCAAGGACATGAAATAAATGTATTTCATGAGAAGTTTTCAGTGTCACTTCCCAGGATATAATTGTGATAATATAATAATATAAGTTATATAGTTGAAAAAGGTTCTACCAGTGGAGGAACAGCATTTTGAGGTGGCAGCTTGTGATGCTACAGAGGAATAAACAGCCCATGCTCGCTGTCAAATGCAAAATGATATTGCATGGCATTGAAAAAGCAGAAAGCAGATTTGCTGCTAATTTCAAACTTAAAGAAGGAGGAGTTGAATTTATCTCAATATGGAATGAAGGCTTTGATGATTTTCCTCTTTAATTTCAAGAATGACTTCTATGAATTTTCATGTGATAGAAAATAAGCCTTTTGATATCAAAGTGGCGCTTGATTTGAAGTATTATCAAACTTAAAGCATTACTCAGGCAGCACCACAGAGATCATGTTTGCTTCAATACAAGAGTGGGTTTCCTTGTAGTGCACACCCACAACACTCACTGGCCACAACTGGTGCAATGGCCTATGCCCTCAGCATGGAAATAAGTTTGATGTGTGTTGAACACTAGAAATTAGATGGTTTATAATACAATTTTCACTACTTTAAGCTATGCAAGTATTGCCTACAACTTCCTAGGTCTATAATCAATCACTGAGTCAATAAAACAGAGTGGCTTTGTGGCATGTCTGCAAACAGGGCAGGCTTAGCCACAGTTTTGAGTAATGACAGCTGGCATTGATGGCATTACTGTGAGGGAAAGCTACTCAGACGCACAGGTGCAGGAAATGCTGAACACAGCTTAGGATAAAATGGGGAAAACTAGAGAGCCATTTGCAGCTCTCAGATCTTTAGTGTAGCCTGATTTGAAGTGATGGCTGCATTCCTCTCCCTTCCCCACAGACCCCAGACTGAGTTCAGGAAAAGCATGGTTTAGGGCAGAATAATTTAGGTATTATTGTGTGAACTACCTGTTACCCCTGCTGGGAGGACTTGTCAGTGTTCCCAACCTCAGTGGTGCAAAAGGACTGACTGGGGCTCCCAAGCATATCCTAGATCTATACAGAACAAACAGACAAAAGCAAAGAGCAGTACACAAATACACAATATTTTCCTTCTCAACATTTCCCATATTCATATCCTCCAGACTGAGTAAAGCTCTAGACACACAGGCACTATTATATGTGACAGTGCTTTTATTTGGTCTACTGCTACTCGTGGCTTTGCTGCCAGAGGCTGATCTAATATTATCTGTTTAGGGGGCATATAAGCATCATTTCAACTCCTTCCCAACCTACTTTTCTCCCTCTACATCTAGAATTTACAGGTTCCCTTGAAGATTTTGGCTCATTTGTCTACACTTAGAGCAAATACAAGTGTCTATCTGTTAGATGTAATCTAGATGAGATTTTCTCTTGCAAAAGGGATTTGAACCTGTTTAGTTTGTTTCCTTTAGAAGCTCTCTCTTAGAGAAAGTCCAAAGTAAGCACAAGTTTGACTCTTTGTAGATTGGGATCCTGGAGTTCCAGTTGTAGTCTTTCCACTGACGTGATACATATAAGAAGCAGCTTCAGAATTTAACCCAACCAGCAACAGCTGCAGAGCAAAACTGCTCCTGATTGTGGCCCAAAATTAAAAGGAAAATGGAAATTACTGCACCTATGTCCCTCAGAGCACTTAAGTTTTGTGGAAACCTTTTCCTATATGAAATATGTCCTGAGAGTAAGCCACAAGCCATGCTACAAAATCACAGTGATATACAATGATGTATGAACAAAAAAATTCCAGGAAAGAAGAGCATTATGCAAACTTCAGAGCTCTTTCTGACCACAAGTGAAACCCCACATTTTTCCTGGTGACAGCAGTGTTATGCATCTGGACTTACAGAGAAGTGTAAGAAACAACTGTCAGATGTGGCTGGCACTGAAGCAAAGGTTCCAAATACAGGGGGTGGGAGGGAGGAGAGCAGAGGAACATCAAAACATCTGTAACTGTTGGAAGTACCAAAAAAAAAACTAGTCCTGCATCCCCCAAAAATATATGTCAGGTCTCAGCTAACAGGAAAATGACAGAAAATGGAGCCTGGGAGGACCACAAGCAGCAGTCTAGACCTTTGCTCTGTTTGCCCGCTCTGCAGTGACTCATAGCACAAATAGCTGCTTCCTAAAGGTGTTCCAGTCATGGCCTAGAATTAGCAAGTTCTGAGCTTGCCAACTCTAAAATATTTTAAACAGAATTATTGAACTATAAAGAGCAGAATTACAGCCTACCTCTACCAAGCAGCTCTCTGTTTTTTCAGACCTCTGTCTTTTAAAAGATGAAGGCTTGCCAACCTCTTTATATAACTAGCACTCATGGGGCATTATTCCTATGTTTTCCTGATATAGCTGGAAACCAGTTATATCAGGAAAAAATAGGAAGATGCCCCATCAGTGCTAGTGAGCACAGCATGCAGCCCTTTCATAGAGTTTGAGTTGTTCCTTCCATCAGCTTGAGTGAACACAGGGTTTTTAACATATTAATAGAAACAGACTGTACTGAAAAACTCAAAATATTGCAGAGAACACCACAGTTTCTAAAGGATGCCACTAATACAGCATTACGAGCATACAAAAAAAAGGAAGAAAATTAAGAAATCCAACTGCAAAACAATCAATAAAGAAATATGGAGGAAAATTACTGTCAGAGGATGAACCATTTTGTATTAAAGGATCATATTTGTTCCCGCTTGCTTCTGAGCAAACCAAGGTCTTCTGTGCTCCTTTGCAGTGGTGCCTGCAGAACTGTGATGCATTTGCCAGAATCAGGCTCCTTGGAGCTCTTGGGTGGGAACCAGCACAGCAGAAGGCAGAGGGGATCAGGGCATCAGGGGCCTGAGCAAGCGTCCTGCACTCCAAGGCTCTGAGCAACCCCAGGCTAAGCTTCATCTCACACCAAAGGCTGCAGCAGCCTCTGGAGCAGAGCACGGGCAGCCAGAAACACCTCGGGTTTGTCATTTTTGCAGAGGATTATCACATATCTTCCAAAAGCACACGAGGGGCTGCTGCTCTCTTGGCGCTGTGTGGCAGCCCTTGCTGGTAATGCACCGTGAAAGGGAGCTGCTCTGAAAGCAGAACATTGCACAACAGCATTCCTCTGCTGTGGTACTGATTGGGTGCCAATTATGTATCATTAATATTGTGTTTGGATAGCAAATCAGGCAGACTCAGCTAAAATAACACAGCTTGTTTTACTAAGTCTTTGTGTAAATAAAAGTATTGTACTGTTCATATTCCATACTTATTTCTTCTCCCCGTGGGCCTGATTCTGCTTTTCCTCTACTCAGTAAAAACCAGTTCCATACGTTTTTCATTAGTTTCACAATGTATATTTCACAAGACACAATAGTCACAAATTTGACCTTTCTCCAGCCATTTTCTGCAAAAGGTCTCTCATTCCCTGCAAGATATAACCATTTGTTCATCACTTTCCTTGAAGGCTGAGTAAAAAGACAAAGATCACATGTCATTTACTTTTGTATATACAAAATCCTTCCCCAACTCCTAAAAGCAATGCCATGGCACACCAGGGATCCTGAAGGACTAGTGGTGCTCTTGTCTGTCAAGGTTCAAATGGAGTCCAGAGTCAGAGCAAGATGAAGATACATGATATCCCAACCAAATAGCAATTGGACAATTAGACATCAATGGGGAAAAAAATCTAAGTAAATTTAAATTATGAAGTCACTCACTAGTAACTATTATCAAACCAAGAACTTTCTCATACATTGCTAAAAATCAACAGGCATGCATACCTAATGTCTGTACTGAACATTTACCCCAAATCTGGACAGAGTAATAAGCATAGCTGGCGTTTTGGAGGGGCTACCTGCAGGTCAGTAGGCTGGATCAGCCAACCAGCACAGAAAATATCTTTTGACCATGAAACCTGACTGGGCAGGTTTCAGTAAGTAGCATCTACAGACAGTTCAGAAGGTGTGCATTATTCTTGCAGAATTCCAAAAGGGAACAAGGAACACAGGGTAAAGAAATTTAATATCAACTGACTCCAATCACAGAGTTAGCACACTCAATAACCGTGAAGAACTGGTGACTACAAATATTTCAAAAATATTTGTTAAACAGACATAGGAGAAATAAACAAACATTGCAGAAACAGTTTGCCTTTGTCCTACAGCACACAGAGCGTTGCTGAGCATGTTCCCACCTTGTAATTTGGTAACTGTTGTGGCAAGAGGTGATTAACCTCTCATGGCATGGGCACTGCTTTCCAAAGGGAGAGTTTGCTGTAAGGAGTTTTAAGATGGAAATGCTGGAGGCTGACCATAAAGCTCGCAGTAAGGTCCTTTAGCACAAGCATAAAATCAAAATTGCAAACCAAGTGACCACTCTAGGGAGTGCATGGGACTTGGCAAGAGTAACATTTATAGTTGTGATATAAAATTAGACCCCAGGCAGACTCTGGTTTGTATCAGGAATCATTGGTTCTGTTTTTTCCACTGACAAGAATTGAAACATAAGCATTGAATCAGGCTTGCTCAATCAACTCCCAAATCTCGCAATATACAAAAAACTGAAAACACACTGAAAAACTCAAATCAAAACAATTTGAGAGCTACATTGGGGTGTCTCCAATACACCCTTGGATGTACTTACTGTTCAAGCAAGAGCATGGGAATTCATCCTGCCTAAATACAATTAATTAATAGTAATGGAATCTCCCAAAAAAACAGTCAGTACACAAAGTTGGTCAAACTCAATGGACATTAATCTAGAAAAGAAAGACATGAAGAAAAGAAATGTCATAATCTTTAAAATACCAAATTCCAAATTATTGTGCACCTGTTCAGATTTAGCATTACACTAAAGTTACTTTAACACCTATTTCCTTCTGCAGGTTTCTGTCTCAAATCCTTCCCCCTGTCCTGACCACCACATCTGCAGGTTTTTTTCCTTTCAATCTCCTCCATATAATTAATTTTCAAATAATTTTCCATATATGTTTTTTAAACTTCTCTTTACCACTAACCAGCCTTTTTTTCTCCCATCCATTACAAAAAAGTTATATCATGCCACCTGTAAGGCAGTAAGCCACTCATGCATCAAATGCAACTTGAAAAGGAATAAAAAACTTCACTACCTTTCATTCATGCCATGTCAGGCATAGACACTGTCTTCTGGACAGCTGTTCACACTCCTAGAGCAATTACAGCAATTCATAATGAGCAAAAATTGATGTATTTCAAACTGTTCTTAGTGCAATTTGGCAATTAGGAAGCATTTCCAGATCATTTCAGGTATTTCAGATGGACAGATCTAATTCTGGGTTGTTGTTGGAGATTTCAGCATGCCCAATGCTCAGATGTTGCATTTCTAGCAGAGATGATGAAAAGATTGATGAAAAGAATTTGATTAACATGGTTGTTTCAAGAAGAGTAAATACTCATACATCTTTCAAAATCTTTTCATAAACAATGAAGAAAAGGATTGTTCCTAACTGCAGGATAAAAAATGAGATTAAAATTATGAAGTAAAGTAACAGAAAGGTTAAATTTAAAAGCATCTAAAAAGAAGTCAAAAGAAAGTTTTAGCAGCCATTTATGGCTACTGGATGGCAAAGCTATATAGGCTATATAGGTAATTATTGCAGAACAATTTTCTCCTGAAAATACTCACCTGTTTGCTACAGAAATTAGACTTGTTTCCTGACACGCCATCCTGAGCAGATATAAAAAAAAATCTCCTGTCTAAAGTTTAGTCAAAAGCATGTTGAATTTGTCTCCTGTGTCACAAAATTTATTCCAGGAGCCTACAGAGCACTGGAGAAGTCTGTTCTTTAAATATGCTTTAATTTTGTTTGACAAACATAATCCTCCTGCAGTGACATGTTGTAACATACAAATGCAACTAGTGAAGCAGAAGGAGGCTCTTTTCCTTAGGAAACATGGGAAAAAAAGTTCAGCTGAAGAAAAATACTCAGACAGCATGATAAAATCCATATTCAAAGGGAAAATAAGACCAAGGAACAAAAAAGGTTAAAATGGAGTTAAAATCTAGCAGAAAAATTCAGCATCTCTACCTTCAGGACATGTGTTAAATATATATGAAATTCAAATGCATTTTTTTAATGACTATATTAACTGTATGTAGGGAATTTCTAAGGTTTTTTTGGTTTTGGTTTGTTTTGTTTTTTTGTTTTTTTTTTTTTTTTTTGTTTTGGGTTTTTTTGGGGTTTTTTTTTCCAGTGGAACATTTGTAAACAAAATCCCAGACTCAGCAAAAAGATCCATCTGGATCCCACACTACCCAGTTTGCCTTCTCAAATTAGACATTTGCTTCTAATCACAGTTGTCAAGCTGTAATAAAGATAGAAAAATAAGAACCTTTAAACAATACATATGACCATGTAAGAATTTTCTTTTACCTATAGAACCTTGCCTTCAGGCCCTCCCAGGTAAGGAAAATGAGCCTGGAGTTTATAGTGGCCTCTCAGAATAACCAGTTGTGTGATTTTTCTACCACACAAGTTAGTTTCTAAATTTGTGCCTCTGTTCCCCAAGCTGTAGCACCCTCACATGACATTTGTGACAGATCTGATGGTTTTTGTGTTATTTAGAGTTAGACTTGATGAACAAAGAAAAGGGACAGGACCAACAAACTCCATCCACGTGCAAGAGCAGGATGCAGCAGTGGATGGAGCCCTTTCATGGCCATGAAGAAGCGCAGATTAAAGAAATTATAATTCAAACTGAGCTACACTTTTGCTTTTGCTTATCTCTTGCAACGAGAAGAACAAGTGTAGCTTGGGACCTTGGCATTCTGTCACACTCTAGGAAGAAAGATAAAGGCACAAAATTATGTAAAAGGAATCAAAATACTAGGTGCAGGACTGAGAAAAAACATGTTAATATTTCCTCAGAAATACTGAGGAATATTAGCACTTGTGGCAGAGCAGAAGTCACTACAGTTAATTTGTTTTTTGTTGTTCACTTCCATAGCTTGTTATGGCAGAAGGATTCAATCTAGCAGACACACATCCTAAAATATGCAACCCCTCACTGTATCCCTACTACAGCCACCTGAGGAATAAGCAACACTTTCCTTGAACATGGCACAGTTGTAAATTAACATATAGCAGCCAAGCAGAGCAGTAACACAGCAATAACTATCTGTTTCCCCATCCCAGTTAATGAATTCCTGAGGGCAAGCAAAATAGCTTACAGCTGATGGAGTTCTGAGGGCTGAACATGAATCATCCCCTGCCTCATCAGCATCCTGACTCATCTTCATTGTGCACAAAACAATGTTCTTCATTTATTGCCCCTCTCTGCAGCACATGGGTGCCAGTTTGCAGTCAGTGCTGGCAGGCAGACCTGGACAGCACAGGTCTGTCAGAGATGTCAGATGTCCTTGTTGTGAGCACCAGCTCCTCCTGCTCTGCTGTGTCCTTTCCCTCTGCTGCTGTCACTCTGGCAGTTGCTGTAAGGGGCTGAATTTGTCACTGCTCTCCCATTGTTCAGGACTCTGGGTGAAATCAGTAGCAATGCAGAGTGGGAACCCAGCCTTAGAGATAAGCAGCAGGCAGGAGGGAAAATGGGATGGGATTTGTCGGTAACACAGCTCCAAATGTTCTCATTGTTACCAGCTACCATTTTTGTATCATCAAAGCCAGTTTCTTTTGTTTCTAGGTGTATCATTCACATGTATTTTAATGGGAATTGGGCTTTTGAGCCTTTCCAATGCATTTACCTTTCCCAGACAATTGCATTCTGCATTATATCATTCACATAATTACTACTCAGAAGTAGTTAGAGAGCTGCTTTTCTCTGTACAAATCCTTTTGCATTTCCTTTGGCAGTGCTGCTCTCCTATGTAAACAAAGACATCCACAAAGAGAACCTTTTACTTACTAAAAAATGGGCAACACACCTTATCCAGGCTGGATTTCAGGCCTTTTCTACAATTTAGCATCTTTTATTTCTTTTGGGTGTTTTTGAGTTAAGCTTCTCGGCCTTCAATTTTCAAATCAGTTGAGATACATACTTCAAGGCAGAGATGTCTTGAATAAACACGCTAAGTATCTGAAAAAAAAAAAACAAAAAAAAAACCACAACAAAAAAACAGGCAGCAAAGGACAATAGGATTAATAAAATAATTTCAGTTGGGAAAGACCTGTAAGATCATTGAGTCCAATCATGAACCCAGAACTGCCACATCCACCACTAAAACATGTCCCTAAGTGCCAAATCTACACATCTTATAACAACCTGTAGGGGTGGTAGCTAAACCACTTCCTAGGCAGCCTGTTCCAATGCTTGACAACCCTTCCAGTTAAGACATTTTTCCTGATATCTAATCTGAAACTCTTCTGTCAGTTTTCAGTAGCTCATATTCTTGGGGTATCTGAATTTTGGAGTGTTCTGCATAAATAGTTCTGATTTGTTTCTAGAACTGCTAAATCCTGCTGAGATTATTGGAAATCTTTAAGTATCACATTCAAAAATCTCAACAGATACCATAGTTAGTCACACACGAGCACATTGAAAAACTCAATACACTCCAGACTGGAGGACTCTCAAAATTCTGGATGTAAAGCCATCCAGTCCTTGGAAGAGACACTGACAACCCACAAATATGAGTTCACTGGAAATGGTGTATATGCAAGTAATTATTTCCCACATAGAAAATGCAAGAATCTTACTGACTGTTCTCTGTGATTCTGAAGCCTGGAAATGAAGCAACTATTTAAAACTGTTTAACAAAACCAAAATTTCAACAACAAAAGAAAGAATCCTGTAAGATTCACTGTGTGACATTTTTGCATTTTTTTCTTTTATTTTCTCCTTACTTACTTGCTTCAAACAGCATGGCCTCCATTCTCATGTTTAATTACAAAAACCTAAGAGCCAAAGGGTTATTCTAGTTATCTCAGCTAAAAGATTTTAAAGGGCACCCAAAAAATCACAGTTGGAGGAGCCCTGAAATTCCTGTGGTGAAGTGGCAGCGATCTGGAAAGGGGCTGTATCGGCAGATAGCTCCACTAAATCTCTCTGGTCCCCCATCAAAGCATCATTTCATTTCTCCCACAGAGGCAAGTACATGGCTCTAAATGTGGCATTTATTTGTTTTAAGAATGGCTTCTGTCTGCATTTAATTACTTTAGCACACAAAATGTCCTGTCCCCTGAAGAGTGTCACCCTATCTGCTGGTCCTAAAGGCAATATAGGGAGAGCTGTTTGGAAATAAACATTTCTGCAGCAAGCTGTTAGGCAAGGACATGGGAAGTAGAGGATTCTCAGGAACACAGTTAGGTTATAAAGTCTCTTCCATCCTTTATCAATGTGCCTCACATGAAGGTAAAACAATACAAAGGGAGCACATCAAACACCCACGACTCCACAAGAACCTTCTGACTTACAACCACTCACACTGTGAGTTCTCTCTTCATTTCAGGCACCAGAGCAAGGGATCCCACTGGGACCCTAATGCCAGAATTTATAGAGCCAATTTCTTTGCAGCCTTTTAGCTGTCTCAGTATTCACTGAGATATATCCCCAATACCTGCCTGATATTTTGGAACAAACAAAAACTGACCAGGAAGTTTTCTGACCACAGTTCACAGTCACAATACAATTAAAAGGTAATCTTGCAATAAAAGTTTAACCTATTCCTTTCCAGCAGAAGGAAGACTCTGTTCTCTCCCATTCAAGCCACTGGCAAAATTCAGAATTCAGAAAATTACGTATTATTTACAATTTATTTTTTTTTTACTAGTTTTACTATCATATTTTGGCAATAAGAACACCACAGTGCACAGAAAAAAAGTACAGCTATAGCAATTTCAATTTGCCTATTGAGTTACTATAGGTTCAGAGCTATATCATATGGTATTATAGACACAGTGGCAAAAATTGAACCCAGTAATCCTGTGCAGTCTTCAGACACTGAAAAAGGTTATAGATCTCTTGAATCAACAGTTCAAAATCTAGTTTTCATTCCGTTTCAAGTTCAGGTTACTGAAACCTCCTATTTGGGACATCAAAAGTAAATTTCTTCATGAGTAAAGAACTTCCTGTACATATTAAAATATGCCAAAACTCCAGTAACTCATATATCCTATTCCTGAAGTTTGGAGAATTTTTTTCTCTACTGTCATTTAGGAATGTGTTTTCTTTCAATTGTTTAATTACAACCAGAGGAACCACATCTTGGCAGTTTTAATTCGCTGGTTTCTGCAGTCATTTCTTACGTGACATACCAGTGGAGAGGAAAAAAATTTTTTTTAAAAAGTTAACATACTTTTATCTGACAGAAGTTAATGCAGAGTAAAGGGACAGAACTCCTGTGTGTCTAAGTGAACTCAAAGGCACAGACAGTGAAATTCATGCAATGAGACATTATTAAAAAATACAGATGGTCCTCAAGAGCTTAAAGATGGTTGACAGCTCTTACAATCTGAGGTGAAGCTTCAAACGAAGCTTTATTGAGCAGTTTCTTGGTGAAAAAATTCCAAGAGCCAGAGAAGGCAAATATTTATGCCAATTTGTGAAGATAAACCAATGATTTGCTTATTGGCCAAAAAGTAATTTCCCATCACATGAATCATGCTGAAGTATTCGAGTAGAGACAGAGAGGTAAAACAATTGTATTATTTTGCAGAATAAAATTTTAATGTTTGAGGTTGATCTAAAATTTTCAGTTTCACTTTCATCCATTTTTACTCGGTAATAAATATATTCCTATTAGCTGACAAAAACAAATTTAGAATGTCCCCTTTTGTAAGTGTTAAAAAGGTGACAGGCTACATTTCAAGCTGTGAGTTTCTGGGACTGTGTGTGTGCAGGAATGCTCAGAGCTCAGCAGCTCCAGGGTAAGGTGCTCATTCACTCACTGAAAAGGGCTGATGTAAATTGGGCTGCACGAGCCGCGTGTTCCAAGAGCTTGGCTCAAAGCACTCCTGCCCAGGACTGTTTGTACTGGCACATAATTAGTTTGTTATATTGCTCCTCATCCAAACACTGTGTCTGCTGCAGTGTTATGCCCTCCACACTCAGGGTTTTCTTATCTGCTGTGCTCTTGTTCCTTATTACGGAGCCCTGAGCGCTCTATTCCATCTGCCAGCACTAAATATTATTTGTGTTATGTAGACCATAAAAGCAGGTTCAGTCCCTTCTGCACTCACTGCTGATCTATGGTTCCACTCAGAAGAGAATTGCTACTGAAGAGGTTCCTGGCTTGTGCTATAGCACCTATAAATATATATCTAGCTTTTTACATGCACTAAGTATCTATACATACATATATCATGCATCTTTCAAGGTAACTGGGTGGATATTTCAGTACATAATTTGCAAATATTCATTATGATAAATTATGTAAGATAAATACTTCTTTTAAAGAGGAATTTAAAGGAAGAGTATTCAAATGCAAAAAATATAAACTATTTATATTTTAGCCATTAGCAGACAAAAAAAATTTAAGCATAAGGTGCTGGAAGTGTTTTATCCATAGAATTTTCGCATTTTATGTAAAAGATCATCATTACAGGATGTTACTTTAATTGTTTAGAAAAATTAATTTTGTATTTTTTAAATCACTGAGTATTTTCAAAATTATTATTTTTTGCTTTTTTTTCTATAAAAAGGGCAACTTTGACATAGTAACACATTAAAAACTTGATTAATAGCTTAGTAATGTAAAGGAAAGCATGCTCAGGATTTTTTACTTCTTTATATTTGGCACTGTGGATTTGAAATTGCCAAATAGACTAAAAAACCGCTTCAGCAAACAACACAGAGTTATGTGTATAGAAAAAAAAACTAACACAAGGTCACATTTCCACTTGATTTATTCAGACCATCTTTAAAAGTCACTTGACTTTCAGTTAACAAGTGTAGGCAGTGTATGGTCACTTAATTGCACAGGAACTGAGCAGATTAGCATTGGCAGTACTTGATTATGAAACCAAGTCATGAAATAGCATTAACCCTTATTAAGAGCTCTTAAAGAAGAAGAGTGGAAAAATAGGTAGTTTAGCAACAAGGCAAATGCTGCCAGAGAGAACATAGACAAATATCCCAGCAGTCCATCATCAGCCTTTGCATTACCAGGGCTGTGCAATCTAGGAAGAGGAGCCAGTACTGAAAAGAAGCAATAAGTAAAGGTTTATACACCTATATAAAACTGTTCTGCAGCATCTCTTTAGACATCTGCAAATAAAAGCCAAATAGTCATGAAAAGTTGCCACAAGGATATTTTTGAAATTTGCCTGGAACCAACTTCTTAGTAATTGAGGTAAGTAAGAAAGCAATAAAAAAGGCAATGAAGTCATTTAGAAAGTGTATCAAAATTTAAATGATTAATTAAAAAACTGATGTTTCTCTGTAGGTTTCCTAATTTAGTCAGAAGAATTTATAATAAAAGGAAACTTGCATTGTGAAGAAGTCCCTGGCAGTTAGAGGTTGCAAGGAGCACTGTGATACGGTTGCCCATCCTGTGCTTCATTTTGCATTATTTCAGTTTAAACACTCATTACTAATGTACTAATAATGAAAAGATGCCTCTAAATTGTAATATGCTTCCCTCTAACAGAGAAATTCCATCCTCAACTCTAGTAAACCACACTATGAAGGCCAGCTGCCCTGCAGCTCCCTCCCCAGCCAGTCAGCACATCTAGCTCTTACTCATACTCAGTAGTTATTGGGTTTTTTTTCACTCTGATGAAAAAAGTACTTCAGCACTCAGCAGGCATCCCACCAGACAGAATTCTGTTAGAAGAAAGGGACCAAGCTTTGCTTTTTGTGCTAATCCTCTTCCACAGCTGTGTCCCAGTGTCCAGGCTGGGATCAGTGTGCCCCTACCCATGGGGTCTGCTATGCTGCCCCACCCAGCCCTTCCTCAGGGCTGGTTTCCCCAATTCTGCAGCTCCCTTGTCACAGGTGAGTACAGCAAACCAGTGCTGACTGCTGCAGTGGCCAGAGAATCAGACAGAGCCAAGCTGGATATCCCTGAGACAGCTGCGGAGATCTGTGTGAGGAAAAAGTAATTCTGCAGCTGAGGAGCCAGAGGAGGAGCTGTGGCAGCACCATTCTGCACCTCCCAGCAGCTCCCAGTACTCTCAGAACCAGGATGGTTCGTCTGACAGCATGGCTACAGCGTTATACCGCACTGCTGGCCACTGAAAATCCACAAACTCCCTCAAATCCACAAACGTATCAACTTACAGCCAAACATTTTAATTTGGGCAGACCTTAGGAAGGAATTGCATCCAAAGACTATGCACGATGAACAATTACAGATTTCTTGGCTATTCACACTATTCTGCATTCAGGAATTCTCTGCAGGAATAGACAATTTAAACCAGTGTTTCATTAATAAAATTGAACACAAAGAAAAGCAAAACCACAAGAAGGATAGAAATACTTTGCTAGCCTAAAAATGCATGTATCCCAGACTGACTGGTTAAAGCTTCTTTTTCTTAGCTTCTGGTGTATCATTAAATAAAAAAGCATCGGTCTTTTTGTGTTAAAAGGAGGATTGTCATCAGGAGAAGCCACCTTGGATGCAGCTATCACATCCTTGAAGATGTAGCCATAGACATCAGTGTGTGCTGGCAATTCTTAGATGATATAAGCTCTGTAACAATAATGAATACATAACCTTGGTACTGGACATGTCAAAACCTGGGTTTTGCTCTTATTTTGTAAACTGGGCTAATTAGATGAAACTACTCTGTGTACACAAAACCTTTTTACCTCACCTCACATCATTGTTTTACGGGGTAGACAGTTCAGATTATCTGTGTTTATACTGCCTGAAACAAGAACATTACCTGATATTCCTTCCCTTTTGCCTGTAACAGATCTCAAGTATCCTCCTGGTACTATTAACATTGCCTCTGCTAACAACCACAAAGAGGACAGTGGAAAATAACCAAGTAGTTTACTGTCGTAAACTGAACAAGAGCTTGTTGGCTCTGTTTCGCTTGTAAAAAAAGAGAATTGCCTGATCCAGACATGGCTCATCATTATTTTATTTTACACACAAGCTGTGTATGTCAGAAAATCAAAGAGGCTTGAAAACCCCAACCAGAGCTCCCATCCGATCAGGGCAGCTTAGTTGTCCTTCTGGACAGCTTCCTTCACAGCACTCGGTGTGAAGAGCACAAAGGAAAAGGGTTTTACTTGCTACATTTTGGTTATATTAAGCCCTTTAAGTAGCAGACTTAGCTTCCACCTACAAATGGTAGTCTGGAAATGGAACAGGTGTAGTTTTACCACTTTATAATGTCTCTGGGAGAAGGATGATAGCAGAGACATTTGCTCTGCACAGATGCCACCTCCCGTAACAGAAGGACAATGATGGGATGGGAACCTCTATGCTGACACATGTCCCATGAAGTCCATTAGCAGCTGCCCAGCCTCTTCAGGAGGTGTTGCTCTGTTTTCTGGAGCAGGCCCCAACATCCCCACGTAGTTCATAACAAATGGAGCTACATAAAAACTGTGGAGTAAATTCAACCCCTGAAATCACTGTCCTCAGAGTAACATGAAGTATTATGCACTTCAGCTTTCCAGCAATATCATTCAGCATTTCTCATTCTGAGTGATAAGGTTTAGTGGTTTAGGGGTTGCAGTGATAGTGCTGGGTTGTTGGCTGGACTTTATCTTAAAGGTCTCTTCCAACCTGATAATTGTATAATATTATTGTTCTTGCCTTTATGTTTTATTCTTTTAATTTCTGGACAATTTTCCTGTCTAGGTACAAATCAGATTACATCTCACTATCACAGCAGTTTCCCATTCCCTATCTGAAGCACAAATATTTCTTTTAGCCTTTAAAATTTTAGAGAAACCTCTTCCTTTGATGCCTGAAAATTCTGTAAATTCACCTTTCCCAAAAAGAGATGAAGTTTCACTGAAAAGACACCCTACAAAACTGCAATTTTCAATACAGTTGGGGATCTGAAATAACAAGATGAATACACCAGATTAGACTACAAGTTACTATCAGCAATCTGCACAGTTTAGATCTCTACACAGCAAACCGAATGTTCAGCAGCAGCAGGATGCACTGTGCAGACTCAGAGTCAGTTACTCCAACAGCCCTTGGGTGCTGCTCCTGAGAAGCTGGCATCACACAGCAGCACTTTGTCACAATCCTGCACAAACTTTACACACAGGATATTTTCCAACAAAGACTTATTAAGAAAACCTCAAAAATTATGCTAGCTTTCATCAATTGAGAACTTCATTTATGTAGCTAGTTTATCTTGCATGATGTAATAATAATGGCCGTAAATTAAGTCAGAAGCATGTTAAAGATAGAAATATCAGACTGCATATGAAATATTGATATAATATATTTATTACCACAGACTGGAAGTCTAGACAGCAGTAAAGATAGATTCAAATAGTACATCTCTCAAAGAAAAACAATGTGCTCATAAAACCTGTGCAACCAAGGAAGAAGGGCCTTTGAATGAGTTACAGAATGTAGCTACCAATAAATTTCACAGGAACAACAAAAAAAGAACTAGATTTAAAATCACTATAACCACTAAAAGTAACAAATAAAGAAAAAAAATAAAGAATTGCAACTATATTTTCAAGCAAAATTGCCACTTAAATCAGTGGAAAGTTTGTCTAGGGAAAAATTTGAAGCACTAGAACAAATTTAGTGGTTTTTTTGAAAAGCTCATTGAGAAAGCAGGAAGAAATTAGTTGGCATTTTCAAGGTACTAACAAAATCTTTACACAAAATTGTTTTAAAACTTCAAATTATGGGTTTTTTCCCTCATTGCAGAGTTTGCATGAGGACTTAGGGAAATGAAGGGCATAATGACTCATTAAGGGAAGATGGAAGAATAAAAACAGGCTGCAAAAATCTTTTCTTCCCAGTCTAAGTAATATTTTAAAACAAGGACTTACAACTGAATTAGAATGTTATTAAGGTAAAGGGCA
>NW_005054347.1:743203-743392 GCF_000277835.1 Geospiza fortis
TTCCTGTGAGGCAGATGGTTATAATAAATTTGGCCCTGAAAAAGGGTTGTCAAGTAAATTGAGTATTTCTCTGAAGACCAAAAGAGTTATTAACATTGCTTTTGAACCACTCACTCCAACTACAGCTGTGGTAGAATTCCCACTTTAATACAGACAATTGCCCTGCACTTTCTTCTTTATGGCTTTTTC
>NW_005054347.1:743418-794266 GCF_000277835.1 Geospiza fortis
GGAATTGCTGCTACTCCTAGCCTAGCCCAAACAAGAGCTTCAACTTTGATCTTACACATGCCACAATTATTTTGGTAATTAACCTCTGGATGGTATCATAAATAGGAGATAGAGATAGAGAGAGCCCCACCAGTACATTAATAAGGTACAGGAAGTGAAAGTTTCAAGAACAGACACTGCCAAAGAGAATATAAAGATTTCCAAGTCATCCCTGAGTCTTCAATATATAGTTGACTTAAATGTCTGATGTGCAGCCCTTGACTCTTGTGATGAAGCCATGATTCCTCATCTTCTTCAGAAGGTAATTTTTTGAGTCTTTCCTACTTTTCCATTTAAAAACCCAAGGGGAAAAAAAAAGCTGTAAAAGTGTTTACAAACTGGCCTATCTTCAAGCTACTAAAAGTTGTCCCTTATATGCCTGAGGTTAAATATGTACTAAATATCTGTGGGATTAGGGATTCAGGGAACTGCTGAATAGCTATAAAATTGTTTTAGAACTTAGTGAAAAATGAGCTTTAACAACAAGGTGTAAAAGAACATTCTAGATCACGGCTTGCATTTTTGAAATAAGAGAAGATATTTCCCATTTGGATGTTATGATGCAATTATCTGATTTTTGAGCAAGGGTTTGACATTCTAAATCTGCATCATAAAGTCTCACTGTTACGGCTGAGAATTTGTTTTCATTTCTTTTCCATTCACATGTTTTTTAAGAAGGATTCTTACTTTAGCAAAAGGACTGCAGTATAAAATTTTAAATGTTCAGCTATTAGACTGTTTTGACAGCAAGTCACCTTTTATCTTTTATTTTTTCCATGGAGCTGCAGTTTGATGGCTGCAGAATTTTTCTCGGGACATCTCAGAAGTACCAGTGGAAAGAATTACTGGATTCTTCAAGGGCTTAATAAATAACTTGTGAATTCAGTTTTTAAATGGTGATCTATCTAAACCAAGTGCTCCAGCTGAGACAAATTACATCTTCTTAGCCTAGTGGTGAACATTCAAGATTAAATTTGAACTCCATTATAATTATCCAATATTTTAATCTGTAAAATTCATGCTCTATTAAACAGAGCCATTTTAATAATGAATAGTTGCAAAACAATATACAGAGTACCTAATGCCATAAGTTAATGAAAGGTATTTTTACCAATATAAAAAATTAAATGTCTGATAGATTTGTGTAGATACATCCATTACACAAGTTTAGATGCAATTGAAATGTATTTCTGTAGTCAATTATTAACAAAAAGAAAACTAACAAACAAGAACATCAAATAAACAAACAAAAACAAACACCACAACAAAAAAAAACAGTGATTTGTCTGTCTAGGGAGCTGGTTAAGACAGTTGAGGATATTGCTCCAAGCTAGTCTCCATTCCAGCACATCCTGATCTGCCATAGCAGGGTGGGTGAGCATTTCTTACCTACTTCACTGGAAAGACACCTTACTGCTTAAACAACCTGAAGATGATCTTAAAGGCTGTGGAAGCAAATTTAAACAAAGCCAACTAAATTTGCACAGTACCAGATAAGAAGCTTTCACACAATCCCCTTGCCAAGATCCAGTTAATAAGTGCAGTGATCTCCATCTGGCCATGTTATACCATGGCAGATGCTTCTAAGCAATTGCTTTTTGTAGCTCCTTTACAAACTTACACCAAAATACTGTAACTACAGCAGCTATAATTTATACATTCTATTTTCCCAGTGCAAATCTGCAGATAAACATTTAATTCAGATTAACTTTTTCCAGTTCTTGTCCAGTTTAGTTTAGTGCATTCAAAAACTACATTATTATAGAATCAAACTGTATACACAAACTTAGCCCAAAATAAGAAAAAGAATTAATAATAATTAAATACATTAATAAAAGTTTTTTAAAGGACAATTACAAGCTTTTCAGACAGTGATGATCTTGAGAATAGCAAAACCAGACACTGTTTGAAAATATCAACCTATCAATTCTTCCTCAGAACTGAAAATTATAATTACACTTGTAGGAAACAGAACTGTTTGAGCATCATCCTCCTTCTCCTATCAGCTTACAATACCAGATACAGATTTACTGCAGATGAAGGGATAGGAAGAGTAAAGGCCAAACTAAGGAGAAAATAGTGAAATTCAGTATATTTTTAATAACATAGCTGCAGGCTGAACAGCTCATAGTAGACAACAAGCAGTGAACATGTAAGAAATAATTATCGCAGCAAAAGTAGAATGCAGTATAAAAATAGGCAACATGTGGTTCTCCACATAATAGTGTTGTTGTTGAAAAGAAAAATGCTTCAGAAGAGCATTTCCCCTCAATGGAGTTGAATTCAAACTTTCAGAATACACAGATCACAGCTGCAGACCTGATCCAGCCAGAAAAATGAAATTAATCATTGCAATAATAACTACTATAATCTCCTTTACGGAGTTGATGAAGTTCCAAAAACTGGGGTCTGATAATATTTTAAATAATGCTATTTTTAAAACTTCTGCTTCACTTGTATTAACCAGTGGCTTGCTTTTTCCTTACTCAACCATGTAGCTGAGATTGTTTCCAGTCTCTCAATTATCGCATAAACAAAACGCAATTATTTATACTCTCATTAGGAGTTGTACCTCTGACATCCTGCTGTGAGGCTCCCAGCATTTCACACCCAGACCTGTGACACCCAGGCTGTGTTCCTGTGGTTACAGAGGTGTAGGAAGGCAGAGGGTGGATGGCTCTCTGTGCACAGAGAATGTTCCCCAACACAGGGGCAGAGGCAACAAAACTGCACACACAAACCCAGGAAACAGAGGAAAGGACCAAGCCAGGCCTAACCATGTGTGCTTCCATGGACTTTTCTGAGCCTGTGGAGCCTTCTGAGCTTCAAGAAGCATTTGGACAGTGCTCTCAGGGTCATGGTGTAATTCCTGGGGTGTCCTGTGTAGGGCCAGGAGATGGACTTCGTGATCCTCATGCGTCCATTCCAATTTAGCATGTTCTGTGATTCTATGACTTCTTAATCAAAGCATCAAGTATATTTTAATTTTAAAACACAGTCAAAAAAAAGGCTCTACTTCAGTGAATTAAGTTTGTAGTACATAAAACGAGGTTTTGCTACACTGTTCCCCAAGTTTTCTGTCAAAAGTCCTTCCACAATCACGGAAAGAATGAGACCCATCAGAAGGGATCCAAACTAACCAGCGAACGATGAGACTGGCTTCTTGTGGAGCCAGGATGAGTTCTGGGAAAGAAAACCTCCCCACACATGGGTTGCATAATAAAATCCATTCAAAGGAAAGGAATTCCTAGCAACGGATGGTATTAAGATTCAGACATTTGGAAAAGAGTATGAGGAGATGCAAATGGATCCATCTCCTTTTAGAGCACCCCTATCTCTCTTCCAACACTTGCTGAGGACAAGGCACAACCAGGAGAGTTGTGTCAGGGCCCTGTGCAGGCTGTGACCATGAAAGAACAAGTCGTGTTGAGGAAGCAGAGACCTTCACACATTGAGGAGCAGGAGGTGCAGTAGGTGAAGGCAGAGGTGACTGCTGGTCAGAGGAGAACAGCACATGAGGTGCACACTCTTTTACACAGGCTCAGTTTTCTGTCAGACACCAGCTTTGGTAAATTCTCCCAGAAGCTGCCCCAGCTCAAATTCCAGGACACATCAGTAATGTCCTGCCTTTGATGCAGCCAAGGTCCCTTGGAGCCCTGCCCTGAAGTTACTCCACATGTTATCTATCTAGTTTCGTAACCTGGAGGAGAAACAGCACTACTTTATCCTTGGCTAATCAAACAAACTAGTTCCAGAAGTGGTGGTCACCAGAAACAGACCTAGTGAGGAACAGCCAATGGTTCCTGTCTGATCAACAAACCTGTGAAAGGAGGAAATAAAAAGATGTAGGTATAACCACCTGCAGGGTTCTGAAGAAGGCACTTCTATTCCACCTCAGTCACATTTTAGGAAGACAAGCCTCTGTGGAGACTCAGCTGTACTCCCTAAAAATCATCAGATATACATGATATTCCCAAAAAAGCTTAGCAGCAGTGTTCAGTCAGGCTTCTCCCAGACCAAAGCCAGCCATCCTCCTTTGGCAGGCTGAAAATGCTGAACACATTCATGGAAATTCTTCCCTTCAAGTCAGCACACTGCAGCCCCAGATAGTGAGCCTTGTCCAGATGTGTGAAAATATGAAGTATTTGCTACAACAACATCATCCTTCTGCATCCTCAACAGTGCTTTATAAAAACTCTAGTTTTATACATGTTTTTTCAGCAGAGCTTAGGTATGAATTGTACTACACCAGGACAATATGCACACTGATTTGGGACTGGTTTCCAACAGGCCATGAAATTACCAGAAGTACTATAATTCATCTCAAAGAAGGTGAAATCTCGATCACAAACATTACTTTAAACTGAAAGTCTCTAGGCAGAAATTTTACTGAACCTTGAAGCTTTCATGGGCAAACCTGCACAGTCTTTGTGATCCAGGTCAGTTACAGGTATTTAAAGCTGAACCCAGGCTCTCTCAGCCCCACAGCAGCACTCTGCCTCTCCCAGTAGCTCTTGGACTAGATCAGGTTCCAGCAGCTCTGAGCTTTTCAGATTGCAACATGGTGGCTGAGAAAATGCCAAAAATCTCCCTTACGCCCTTGGCTGGAGTGAAATCATGTCATAAATATGAAGGTCTAGCTGATGTGCTACCCACTCAAAATGGCAAGAACAACAGTACATTTTTTAACTAGATTCCAATTAATTTCTCTAATTGGAGGAGAGATGGGCTCTCTGAAAGGAGAGGATCCATCTGAATCTCCTTATCCTGTTTTCTAGAAGTTGGGGTTTGCCCCATATATTTAATTAACATTTTGCCTAGGCTGCTCTTCCCCAGACAAGTTTAATCTTTTCCTACCACTCAGATGCATTTATCACCTAAGATAGCATCTGAGTTTTACAGCAGAATGTTGCAACATCACTGAGGTCACAGCTGATGGAAACCCCTGCTTGTTCATTGAAGGTCTCTGTGTTGGCCTCAGAGTATAAGTCCAGAAATGTATTTTAATTCTAAGTTTAAAGAATTTTAAAAATGCAGAGGTTATTCTGATAAAGCTGCCTCTCAAGAATAACTTGTTTACTTTCTTCAGCAATCTATTTTCTTCTCAAAGCAAACCTCAAGATTAAAGGAAGAGTAAAGTAAAATACAGTTTGGAATGAGTAGGTTTTACTAGGCTTTTTTCCTAAGATCTAAGGAAAAATTAGGAAAAAAATCTCAACACAGCAAGTTTAGTAATTTACCTTGCTCAGGATACTGACAGAGACCAGCCACCTCTGCTGTAACTTCTATATTATGTGAAGCCCAAAGTGCCATGACAATGGAATTTAACAACTGTTATGGTAGTGCAGTGACAGAAAGCCACTGCAAATATTCTTTAATTATTCTGATTTTTAAACTTTGAATTTTACAGTGTTATCTACTTGCTGCTGTCATTATTAGCCCATCTGAACAGCTTTTATACCCCTTTGTTAGAAATTTATTACAACTCATCCATCTGTCATTGCAATGGTCCCTGTGCTTTTTGAGAATTCTGCAGCATGGCCATTCTATAATTTTCAATACACAGTTACATTTTGGTCTGAGCATTTTAACATGAACTTGCTTTTCATATTTTATTGGGACTCGCAAAGCTTTCATCAGACTCATCTGAACGCAGTTTGAGGTCTAAAAAATGGACCAATCCTTGGGCTAGCACATCTTTTAGCTGTACACAGTAGGAGTGATTTGGAAGAAAGGGACAAACTTCCTTAGAGAAGCATGGTATAATCAGCCATAAGATAGTATTAAGCTATCATCATAACAAATAAACCAAGTTTTTTCTCCCTTTGAGATAGTCCAACAAGGACTGCAGTAGCCAAGGCTCAGAGCAGCCCACACTGGACTGCAGAGCACTGTCACTCTCTATGGGTTAAACAAGGCTGGAAATTCACTTAGTTCCTTGTACAGTGCCAGTCGTGGCTCCAAAGGCAAAGGGATGAGGAAGACTAGAAAGTCTGCTGACTACAGAGGTAGTGGACAAGAAAAGGAATAGTCCAGCCATGAATCTGGAGCACTGACTTTACCACAGCCCCAAGTTCTGATCCTTCCTGCAGTTCCTCCTCTGCTGGGTAACCCACAGCCCCAGGCAGGGCTCTTCCTCAGCACTGGGCTCTGACCGTGAATACCAGCACAGCTTTAAATCTCCACTCTCCTGCCCATCTCTGTCCTACAAGGAGCTCATTTCCCACAACACAGACTATGTCCCCAGAGGGAAGGAGGAAAGATTTTCCCTTGTGAATAGACTCCCTACAAGTTATCCTCTTGCTGAAAATATGTCCCTTTCTTCATTCCCAGACACCCCACATATGCAATTCAATTGGAAAAAAAAAAAAAGGCAACAACCTACTACATTTCACATTTCTGACCTGTTTTTTTCTTTAAAAAAATTAAAAAGCACATACTGCAGCTTTCAGGATTGGAGGATACTGTCAGTGTGACTGTCAGACACATGCACAGTTTTATATCCAAGTATTAGCCTATTTGAGGCTTTATCAGGAAACTACATGATAATTAATTGGCCACAATGTGGAGCTTTGAAACATGGGTTGGGCCATGTTACAAGAAGGAAAGCTGAGTTAGTTACTACTCCAGAGAGCTCTTAAGTCAGTAGGAGACTTTAGATCCTTATCCCTATAACATAAAATTGATTTCCCACAAGTTGTACATGAAGACTGCTCTGTGAAATTGGCAGACAGTATTTATGTGCTGCACTAATATTTTCCAGATGTAGATTTTGATATTTCAAAGTAAAAAAACCCAAAACCGAGCTAGTTTAGGGGATCCTCAAAGTAAACCTCAGTGCTGTTTATTTTCTCTCATCATTTTCCTTTTGGCAATGCTGACTTGAGCTCATAAACAACAGGGCTGTAACCCAAAGAATGCAGCAGGCCCTCAACCACAACCGAAAGCAAGAGGAGTGGAGCCCACTGAGCACCTGGCAAGGAAGTCCTTCATTAGCACCACTTGGAAAGTCTTACATGAGATCACTCACTCCTGGCCCTTAACAAAGAACATGAGGTGGTCCAGAGCAGAAAATGCACCCAAATCAAACACATGTGTTGGCACATACATTTACCCTCTGGTTTTAATAAAAAGGCAAAGAATTCATGTTGCGGTTGAGACAGGCACAATATACAGAGTCACACCACTTCAGAAGGCTGCAAACCTCTGCCCTCCTTGTTTTTTAACCCAAATTTTTATGTTCTTCATCTTACATGCTTTACCCCTGGGTGCCCTCTGTTCCCTTTGGTGGACCTGGGCACTCCATGGCTCATTGCTGTCAATGCTGCTCACCTGCTTCTCAAGCTGTACCCACTGGGGATGAGGCTCGGCCTCAGCCACACTCCCAGTCACCACACACTGTGCCCACAAATTTGTTCTTAAAACCATTCTAGAGTTGCCCTGTATTTTGGGTATAGTTGACCACTTGTGTTTGGTCGAATGGATTAGAACCGTGATAAAAACCTGTACCTCAGTCTTGTCCTAAAAAACCCACAGTTGATTTGGCATGACTGCCCTTTTAAAGTTAATGGCACTGCTTATGCTCCTATGCAAATAAAAGCAAGAAATAAATAATCATTTGCAGAGTCACTCTTTGCATAAATTAAACTACCCTTTCTTTTTTTAAAAAAGACAAGGATAATTTGAAGGAAGAAGCAGTTTGAAGTAAACCATAAACAGACAATGTCTAGAATTTCTTCCTCATAATCAGTTTGTAATTGAAAGCTTTACAAACAGGACAGTCTGCCTTTATTTTGAAGAAAATGCCAACTTCTCTTTAGTGCACGGCATATAATTCAGTGAAAGAAGATACCTTTGACAGTCTCAGATGCTTTCTTCTATCACTTCATCTTTGGTTGCGTTTTATTTGCGTTGAGTAACCACTTTCCATCCATTTGCTGAGGCCTTTTATTTCTCCTTTTACTCAGAGCTCAAATTCCCTGCCAGGAATGCAGCACACCACTCAGAAGTTATGCACCACTTTAAGTGTCCAGTGTTCAGTTCTAGCTGGGAAATTCCCACCATTCATTGAACTTATTAGTGCACATATGTTGTATAAAAAAAAAGTTACCATTTCTTCCAGGCTAACAAAACTTACATGATTCTAAGACCCTGGAATAGAAAGAAAGAATGCTGTAATTGCTTACAGCTTTTAAAAACAGCTCATCTGAAGTATTTGTAATTAATAACACCTCTCACTGGCCAGGGTTTTTTAAGAAAAAAAAGGTAATTTTTTCAATTACATTTTCTTAGAGGATATAGAGGACAAAACACAGTCACTCTAGTTGCAATTTTGTCTCCCTCAAACCTCCAATACAACCATTCTTCTGTGCCATGTTTCCGTTTTCTACTGTAACCACTATTATCACATGGATAATAAAACAATATTACTTGAAGTAATGGGGTAATTTTTTCAAGATGCTGCTTATTTGGACCAACAGACTGCAGTAAGGCCAGTTCCTCTATATGGTATGTGATGACTAGTTCTGTGCAATAATGAAATGATTCACTGTGACTCTCTTCCTGAAGCAGTTAAATAAATTAAAAAATAGAAAATAAATTTAAAACCCCGCTCATTTTCATGCATGTTTGTTTGCCAAAATAAACCTTTCTATGCCATAAATTATATTTTGCATTATCATATAATTTAAGACTATAAATCTGGCAAAGGGCATTGGCCATTTTTTGTAAATCCAGCCAAATCCTCCTGCTGAGAAATATTCTCTTACACCATCACACTCTGCAGCAGCATCAGCAGATCCAACCTCACACCTAAGCTCTTATCAGCTCTTTGCATTACAGCTGACCAGTGTCCATTTTGTTGGTAATACTATGAAAAAGCAGTAGAAATGCATACAGGGCCATTTAAAAAAAAAAAGACAAAAAACAAACAAACAAAAAAAACCTGTATGTAAGTCAGTTCAGCAAACAATAATTTCAAAATATAAAATGTAGCAATCTTAATAAGCAGCCCACTCCTGTAAAACTTGTGGTCTGTTAAAGCTTCAGGACATCACTAAAATTGCCACCCTAAAGATCCCAGCAGAGGCTCCACACTCCCAGTCGAAAGGGGTGTTTTGGTTTGTTTTAGTTTATGTTTGGTTCGGGGTTTTTTTGAAAGAAAATTGCCAATAATGGTACATTTTTATAATTACCAATTACCAAAATGTAGCATATTCCAGCTCCAATTAGGAATACTGTTGGCACAGTATTGTTGAATCCAGTCTGGGAAGTTATTTTTCATAAAAATACTTGAAACTTTATTTACCACTGCCTTACTCACTCAGTTGGCATCTATCGCATCAACTGCTGCAAAAGCAAGAGTAAAGCAGGACTGTCATCATCATCATCATCATCTTGGAAATTTCTGTACTGCTTCATCAATTTACTGTGAACAGCTAGTCACAAACCTACCTAAGAGTCAGATAAATACTGAACATCCCAGAAACAGCTGAGAGAACAGATTTAATTCTGAAGACTTTGTAAGGATGATAAAAAAAAGAGAATAGTACATATCAAATCTTACATCATGAAAGAAAAGAGTTACCAGATCCACAAACTGATGTTACTGTAGGAGCAAGGACACCCTGTATTCACTTGGTCTCTTCCACACAAAGAGTACACAGGAAACAGAGTAAATAACTGGTTTATAAGAATTTCTCACATTACACTGAAGTTAAAAAAAAAGTGGAAGAGATGAGAACAGTAGAGCAGTTTTGTGTGTCAGTTGTGCTGCTGGACAGCCGTGACTCACCCAGGACCCTCCAGGCTATTTACTGAGCAATCCATTGACCGCTGCTGATTTTCTTCTTGAGAGTCACTTATTTTCCTGTATGAAACAGGGAGGCAATTGTTCTTTTCACTGGCCAGTCTAACACACACACACACACACACACACTGGGCTCTGCTGGTGTTTTGCTGACGTGGCCCCCACGCCCTGGCACTGCTGTCCCAGCAGGGCTCTGCCAGCCCCCCAGCAGGAGCTCCCCGGGCTGTTCCCACCCCTGCCCGGCAGCTTTTCCCTCTCAGTTCCCCTCTCAGGCACCACAGAGGGGAATTACTGCAAAATTACTGCAGATGAGACCACAGAGCACAGCCACAGAGCCCTGCCAGCACTCCTGTGCTGCTGAGACAGCTCAGGCCAGGCTGGATGCTTCACATCCAGTGAGTGCCCACAGCTCAGCTGGCCAGATGTTTCATGATTGCTTCTGGATAAGCTCCCCAGTCAAACCTAAATAGCCAAAAAGAAGAAACCTTTTCTTTCCCTTGTTCTTCCTTTTTTATTCTTTAATAAGTAAAATGTCCTTTAACTGTGTATCCCTTTTCCTAACTGGCTTTCTAATTATGAAGGTAGCTGATTGTAGTGCATATTAACTGTGGGTGAAAGCATCCCATCTATTTTAACCAACTTGCTCCTCATATTCCTGCTCTGGAAATCTTAGTCAATCCTAGTCTTGTTGTTGATTATCAAATCATCTGATTTCCACCATTCCTGTGCCCAGAAAGAGGTTTCAGCCATTTCATCCTGCATGCTTTTCTTTTATTTATTTTGACTCAGCTGCTCTCCCACCTGCAATAACCTGTTCTGAAGCACTGGTGGCCCAGGTGTGAGGTGTGGAGAGAGCAGCGTTATTGCAGGGCAGTGCTCACCTTTGCAGCCCCAGTGGTCCTGCAGCTGCAGGTTTTGTGCCTCCCTGAGCCCTGACCCTTTGAGCCAGCTGCTCACCCATCACAGGATGTGTTTATCCAGCTGTGTGCTGGACATTTCATCCACAAGGATGCTGGGAGAGACAGTATTGAAAGCTTTACTTAAAAATGGACACATGGCAATTTATCCAGTTGAGAATTCACACTGTTAGTTTGTTACTTTGCATTCAATCTTCAGGACATGTGTTTTTAACACCAGTAGCAGAAATTAGCTGAGAGCACTGGAAGGAAATCAGCAGGGTAGATAAGAAAGAGGACAACACAGACACAAGCATTTTATGCTGGATATTACTGTAATTAACTTTTCTTTACTTCAGTTAGCTTTACTGGAAGGAACCCTGGACTTCATTCTGGTTAAACATCTGTTGTATCATAATTCTCTCCTTGTTAGGTGACAACAGGAGGTGGCCTACACACAGAGGTTGCAAACTCTCAAAAGTTAAGAAATGCCAGATTCAAGGTTGCCTAATACAGCTTCCGTATTGTGATACATGCTGTAACTATGCAACCGCATTTTTTTTTCCCCAGGCCCCATGCACATCACAGCACAGATAGTTCTTCTGTCAGAATTTCTTCAATAACATTTTTATACATATTTTTTCCAATATCTGACCTCGTGACTCCAAATATTTCATGAAATAACCTTTACTGGACTCTAAAAAGAAATGTCATTTTACAAAGACAGACACATTAAGAAAGAGGAAATATTAAACAAGAGACAGACCTGCAAAGCAATTTCACACATTTAAAGAAATAGGAATTTAAGCAAGTAAAGTAGGCAACTCAGAATTATAAAAAGAAAATATTTATTAAAGAACAGCAATGAAAACTTGAGTATTTGGGGACTTAAAAAATTAAAGTTAAAAACTATGCTGTTACTTAAGGTGTTTTATTCCAGCACATTTCTGGAAAATAAACCATGTTATCTTGTCTTTAAAAGAGATATATGAGAGCTGCTTTCCCAGTGCAATTCAGAGCTCAGAAGCAACATCAATAATTCTGTCTCTGGCCTGCTCTGAGCTCTGCTTCCTCTGCATTTTGTGAGATAAGAGACAAGTCTGAAGCATCAGGCAGGTTTCCCAAATGGCCCTGTGATAGAATAGAAACCATGCTGCCTTTGAGTTGGACTGGATTGTGAATTGGATTTTGAATTGTCTTTCTTTTTACCAGTGCTCAATGTAGCCATATCTTGAACAATGTTTTGTACCTTCAACATGTAAATCACAGCAGCCTTTCAAGAGACAGCCCAATTAAGCAGGAAGAGAGTCAATATCAGCATTTGTTGATCCAATGCTTCCAGCTGAGAGCAGCCCAGCTGGTCAAACACCGTAGGAAGTTGAGCCAGAGTGAGTGGGGATAAAGCAGCAAAGCATTTGTCTCCTGAAAATGCACATTAGATCCTGTCTCCACCCATCATTTTGAGATCCATCTTGCCCTTCCACTTAAAAAAAGCTTAGCAGAAGCAATTAAATACTATTATATTGAGCATTTATGGCCAAAAAATAACCCTTCAGAAAGTTATGCCACCTGCTGAGCTCTGATCTTTTTACTGGTCATGGAGGGTGAAGCAACAAAAGAAGTTTGTCTTCTCTGGAAGGTAAACAAATCATTTGCCTTACACAGCAGATGCTCCAAGGTAAATATATCTGCAGTTTTGCTTTCAGTTCTAAAACCTTTATATCTTATCAATAAATCAATGGAAATGAACAAAGCAAGAAAATGTAAGCTGGGAAATAACTTGGATGCATAGAATACAGCAATTTGTGGATATACTCTTCTTTAAAATAAATCAGAGGTAGTTTTGCCATTGCAGTACTGAATGCACAGGAAAAAATGAGAAGAAATCTTCTTGTAGTGAGTCAGCTCATCCACCATGTCCCTTTCTTTGCTCTTCAGGTAAGTAAAGTATATTTGCACACCTGACTAAATAGGAAGGTCTGATTTATTGACTTCATTGCTATCTGAATATATAGCACCATTAGAGGAGGAACTGAAGACAGTTATTAAAAGAAGAGCTATGATAAGACCAAGGAAGTTTCAGTGGTATAAACAGAGCCATTTTCTTTAGACTAGCAATTTTTTGTGCTGTATTTAAAGGATGTGACACTATGGTTCAGTATCATTGCCAAATTGGAATGATTATGCCTGTGAATCACCCATTTCAAAACATAATTCTTACTTACCTTGAAATGGAAAGAATGGAAAATCTAAACAAATAAAGGCATGTGGTTTCCTGGTGTTTGCTCCATAACGTGTAGTGCTTTGGTAATTAAAGGCATGGCAAATCACAGGAACACAGAATTTAACCCTGAGTCAAGTTTCAAATAGGCGTGTAGGGTGCAGTCTGCCAGCTGTAACCACTTAGGAGAGCAAAGATTCCTAACAGAATGCTTCCAAAATCACAACCTGATGCACTATTAATAATTCTACCAATTTGTTTTGCATGTTGTGGAGTTCTGCATGGATTTCAAGCACATAGGCAGAAGATGAGATACTCACTGTGAGCAGATCAGAGTATCTGCTCCCCTTGTACCAGGTATAGAAGGAAAAACCCCAAAAAACAACAATAACAAAAACAGTAGGGCTCGTAAGAAATGGGATAGCAAGAAAGAAATAGCTTTATTGGAGGAGAAATAAAGAGAACTCCCTCTAGGTGTGAAATGCCTGGCAGCAATGCCTCCTGCATGCTGACACATGTCTAGTTCAGAAAGTTCAGGATAATGCAAATGAGTGAGAATCATTAGTATTAAATATTAGTTCCTAAAGCAACATGGAATAATGCTGATCTTTCAGAGTTGCATTCAACTGTGCTTAGAGTATCAAATCAAATGTATTTCAAGTATTTATATATATTTTAGACATTAATTAGCCCATTCTAAATAAATTGCTCCAATTAAACGGTCCTTGACATTTATTTAGCATAACCATCTCTCTTCCAAATTTGCCACAGTGTCCTCTGTTTTGAGCAAGTTTCTCTAGTATCACTTCCATTTGAGCTCTGCAACAGCACAGCTTTATTTTAGTATCCACCTATTCTCTATATTCCAATAGAGAAACCAAGCAGAGAGGAGCACCAATGCATTAAGGAAGGGTGAAATACTCTGTACATCTGCATTCTGCCAGATAACCCACAGCAGCAGCAGCCTGTTCGTTCTCTATGACTTTGCAGTCAGGAAGAGCTCACAGACCAGCAATTAACTTTATTCACAAATCAGCTGTATGAAGCCTCATTTATATTGCCTCAAATCAAAAGCACAACAGTCCCACTGCTGTAGGTTTTTAAAATTTGAAAATAAAACTAGTAATTGCCTTTTTCATTATTCCCTCATGCTGGCTCAAGATACATGAGCAACATTAAACACATTAGCAGCTCTTGGTCTGATTAACTAACTCAAGGCAACAGAACCAAAGGAGTTATGGCCACCATCCCTTCTAGGACAAAAGCTAGAGTCCCAAAAGTGGACTTGAGAGCTCTCTGTTAAATTGATATAGTTTGGGTCTGCTAGAGAATTAATCCTTCATACAATGTTAGTGCACAGACCAACCACTGAACAATTTCTTTGCACAATAGAAGGATAAGACTGGATCATTACAATCCTCCAGTGTGATCCCTGGAATAAATTGTGCTATAAGACTTATGTATTCATCTTGTTTGAATTGGAGCATTTCCTTCCAAAAAGCATCCAGTTCAGATTTTAGAATGTCCAATAAGGGGAAATTTATTACAATCTTTATTAAATCATTCCACTGGCAAATCACTCACACTGTTTAAGATGTGCCTGCTTGGAATCTAAACTGCCTAGTCTTAAATTTAATTGCATGGCTCCCATTTTACCTCTTTCAGCCAGACAGGAGAGCTGCTGTTATCAAATCTATGCTGCACATAAGGGCAAACTGCTCCTTTTTATCTTCTCTTTAATAAACTTTGCTGAATCCTGCTGCAGAGAAAGGTTTCCAAATCTCAGAGTTCCTCTCTTACACCTCCCTGACTAAAAAACTTCCAGATCTGAATGTGGTATTCTGGTAACCTTTGTACCGTGGGTAATTACAGTTTGAACAATATTTCCTGCTCCTTTGTTCAGACAGGGAAGGAATCACCTTCATAACATTGCACTGGGAGCTCCCTCACCCCCAGAGCCCTTTTCTGAGTCATTGCTTCTCAAAACAGCTTTCCCTCACAGAAAATACATTCCCTGTTCAGTCCCCAGCAGCATGGGTTCAGCTCCAGCCATATCAAATAATGCCTGCCACGGGTTTATACACAAAGTCACAAGGGGATGGGACTGCTGGGAAACAGGTCCTGAGCTGTTTATTTTCCAGCATCAGTCTCATTACATGGTTATGACAATGGGAAGATGCCAGCAGCAGCTGAAGAACTCAATGTTACAACTCACTTTGAAAGGTTTTTGACCAATCACACAAGGCAAAAGCACGTTGACAGTAGCTCTATCCAACCACTATAAGCACAGGTACCTTTGGTTAAAACAATGCTTGCTTATTTTGAATACAATACCTGCTTGTAAGCCTGAAGATACAATGCACAGAGCTCCATTATTAAGCTTAGACCTCCCTAATATCTTGCTACTTATACTTTTCTGTAGCTTAGGGAGTTGTTCTAGCCAAGCACTAATATACAGACCATTGTTCTATTTGTCCTTACTTTTTACATCTCACAGAACATTTCTGCTGACCAATCTATGGCTACTGCTTAGCTCTAATCACAGTTTTTTCTGAGGCCTGCCTTCTGCAGCTTTCCCAAAACCCTCTGATTTTAAGGATTCCCACACCAAACACCAATTGTTTGGTGCCACACAGGGGCAAAACACAAGAATTTGGTGCCTGTGAAGGAGCAGCCCCATGCACATCAGCCCGGGCTGGGGGCACAGCTCACACTGGGCTGGGCAGGAGCTGCTCAGGGACACAGCCATGCCACCAGATACTCACATGGCTGCAGGAAACACAATTCCCAGTCCTTCTCTCACTCTTTGGTGGAGCCCCAGCAGAAGGGAAAGTTCAGAGGGCTCTCATGAGCACACAAGTGTAATTCAAACAGCATTTAGGACCATTGTTTTTCTGATACAAGATGATTTGGAATCTGCTGCAAAGTGTTTACTGAAGCTGATAGAAATAGGTAACTCAAGCTCAGCAATCTTTTTTCTCAATTACAATCTTAAAAATCTACTAGTTAATAAAAATGCATTTCTGCAAGAATGGGAAAAATTATGGGAGTGAGAAAAAGAATTTGGAAAGAAAATGCAGCATCTGCAGTAGAGACTCATTGGCATTTTTGTTAATTACTTACTAAATCTCAATTTATTTCAGTTTCAAATGTATTCTGATTATTGAATCAGCACATAGTCCTGATATATTTATGAAATAGCCAAATACCTAGCCCTTCCATTCAATTAACGGCCAGTATATTTGTCATTATAGATAAAGCTGCACAGCATGTTAATGTATTTATATGCTGTTTGGTGTATTAACGTTTCTTAAAAAAAAGAAGAGAAGAAAGAATTGAAAATAATAAAACAAGATTTATTGTCTTTAAACATTTAGGAAAGAGATATAAATGGGCTTAAGAAGTAATTGGAAATTCTACAGGATAAAAATGTCTGGAACATGAAGAGACTCTCAGTCTCCACTACCATTTAAATTAGCTTTTATATATTCATTGTTTTGTAGATATCCACAACATGATTTTAAGACCCGACAAACAAAGCCACTCTTCATGACTAATGGAAATCATTCTGTGGAAGACAAATACTCCTCCAATAATCATTTTAATGGTCTTTAAATTCTCTAAGTATTGCTCCTGAGAGAAAATATTTAAAATATTTTTAAATATTTTAAATCCTTCGTCTTTCAAATAATGTCCAGCTTTTACATATATAGTCTTGGGCTAAAAAATACCAGGGCTATACATATCTGTGAGTACTCCCTCCGAGGACAGAGGGTGATATCTATAGGAAACAGAACAGCTTGGCCTGGAAATGGTCACATCAAAATGAACAGCAGGACATTCATCCTCCCACAACAGAGCTTCCAGCGTGCCAGGAGCTGAGCAGCTGCTGAGCACCCTGCACCAGCATGCTGCTCACACTCAGGCACAGCCGGGCACACTCAGGCACACTTGCGCACACCCATGCACACCCGCTCACACCCATGCACACTCACACTCTTGCACATTTGCTCACACCCTTGCACACTCACACTCATTATCATTTCAGACAGGGTTCACTCCACACCTTAAGCCTGTTTCAGATATCTTTCCAAATAGCCGTTGCCTGTTAAGAATACAGGGAATTTCACTGGCGGTACACAGTAGTTACATGCATGCATTTTAAACGTTCTGCTGCCTTAACATTTATAATCCATTTATAACCTATTTTGCATTCATATTTCTAGAAATATGTTAATAATTTGGGAGTAAAAATTCATGTTTTATCTGTGTTTAGTAAAAGTTGCTTTGCCTCTGCTTCCTCCTGCTTGCCTCTGTGAGATTGTTAATAGACTATTCACTCCCTCACTGCCTGTTGCAGAATAATGAGTGTATAACAAGATTTCCTATAGAACAAGACCTTATAATGTAACCTCATGCTTTCAGGCTCACAACAGCCAAAACCACATTGTTTGGAACTCTCATTATGAATAAAAATGAAAAAAGTACTCAAAAGATCTGTGCAGATTGTGCAGATTAACCAAGTAGAGAAGACTTGAGACTTTTATTTTCTTCAGAAAAACAGATGTCATTGGCTTCTCAGTTTCATGAGCCATGCTGAAAACAGATTCAGGCAAAGAGGTAAAAAATTGTATTCTTGTGAGGATGAACTCCCAAAGAGTAAGTAAATGCACAGAGAAACTACAAGCAGGACTGATCTCAAGGAAAAGCAAGAAAGTGCAAATGAGGACACTGTGGAAAACACTGATGCTTCTTGCACTGAGCCTAGAGCTCAGGGGAAACATTCACACAGGGACATACCTTATTTTAGCCATTTTTGTACTTTTTCACACACACTTGTTGAAGAAAGAAGAAAGGCTTTTTTAAAAAAAAATTTATTTCCTTTTAATAATACTTTTTTATTCCTTTGCTCTGCCTGGTAGACAGACATTCCACTGCAAATAAAAGGACATAAAAATAAAAAAAAAAGAGAGGTGAGATCTCAGATCAAGGTTAAAATAAATGAGGAGAGTGGAGTCAGTGGAGAGACCAGCCAAGTGATAACTACAGATCAGTTCTAATGAGCTGAGATTTTTCCTGCAGGGTATGAGTTACTCTGTGAGTCAAAGGAATATTTTTAAGTGACAAATAAAATGCCACAGAGGAATTAATTTTGCATTGTTAACTACTGATTAGTCATACATATCACAATATGTGTCTGAGTGATGTCATCTTTTAAACTCCTATCCCACATGAACATAATTGGGAGATAATTGCAAGAAGCTGGTTGGAATTAATCCAAGGGAAGAAGCAGGAAGCAGAAACTGCTGAAAATCTTGTTTTAATCTTGAAAAGAGAAGTGTCATTCCACATTTTCCAGGACAAATCCTTCCCTGCCTCTCCACAGTCTCTGACAAAGCAGAGCTCATGTCTTTGTCCCCACATGCTTGTAGGCAAATACAAAACTTTTTTTCTTGTAAATCCTACCAAGAGTTGATCATACACATGACTTTGCCTATACTTAGCTAGTCCTTGCCTAGGTAAGATGCTTTTCAGGACAGATGCTTGAGCGTAGATTTAGATACTTCCTCAGACAGTGAAAACCTGCAATGAAAATCCAGGTTTATTAACTGCAGTCCATAAAGAATCCTTTTTCCAGACAAAGGAAATACATTCCTGTTCATAAATTGAAGTGTGTATAGAATTTTTTTTTTCTCCTTACTTAACCCTCTCAGCAGTCATAACCCCCTTCATTCACAGTGATGGGCTGGAGAAAGTAAACTTATTAAATTAATGAAATCTCCACTCTCTGTCTGCTTAAATGTATCACAGGACTTGTTTTCTATCTACCACAGTGACAGTATCAGGTAGAAATAATTCCAGTTTGTTTTTTAAGGCTTTTGAGCCAGTTGCCCTGGATTCTAAAGAACTTTCTGTGATGATTTTGAGGGTAATGTTTTGACAATTGTTTATGATGGATGAGGGTCCCTTGCAACAATTCTACACAAGTATTTCTCTTACCTGCCTGTTTGTTTGTGTTACCTGCTTCTGTTCCTGTGTAAATTAGCAAAGACCAATTTGGTAAAGCGGAAAGCCCAGGAGTCTTGGGTACGAGATCATGGGAGATAGAGCAGCATTGGGAAGAAAGATGGCAATCCTGCAAGGTTCACAATCCAACTGGTTCAAGGTTATTTATGATTTTATTCAGGTGTTCTTACTAATAGAAGATTAAAATCCTTCTGCAGTGAAACAATTCAATAAAAGGGGTTTAGTGCTATGAGTAAAACGACTGAATTATGCACATAACACTACTTGTCTCATACTAATCCTGGTGAGCTTATTATCTGTTAGGCTTTATTACTGGCTCTGGATAAGGGAATGAAGATATAGAGAACTTCTTAAACTCTTCTAAACTTGCTCTAGAAATGAAGTAAATAATATAGCAAGATGGTAATTCTGGTGGGTTTTTTTAATCAGTCAACTTCTATGCTACAAAGTCAAGGTGACTTTTGCCATTGCATTTGTTATGGTGGAAATATTAACAGACACCAGGCAGTCTATTACTCCCACATAAGGAACAACATCTGTAAAAAGAGTATGATAAGACCATTCTTTCAGACTCATAGGCAGGAAGATGAGGCCCCAGATACAAGATACAGCTGGAAAGAATGGAAGAATGAGCTGGAGTGCAAAGTCTGACAAAAGCTGAGCTGGCTGGAAAAGTGACTCCCTTATTGTTCAGTGTTGTTTGGCAAAGCTAACAGGCACAGAGAAGAATGTAAGCTGTAAGCAAACGAAACTGTCAAAGGCATCATTCTGACTTGGAGCAAAGTTGAAGAAAATAAAGCAGTTTGGAAACAATGAGGGAAGCAAATGCCCCCAACTCTCAAACCATCGGAATAAACCACGATTTTACACACTTCACTCATGCCATCAAAATTTCTTTTACAAATAACTCTGCAAAACTGTAAATATGCATTTAGGACCTTTTGCAAGCATTAACCATGTTCTTACTAAACCAGGCACTGACTCCAGACTTGTTCATCAAGTTATAAAGCTGGTATTTATGCGTTGAAAATTGTCGTCATTAAGAAGTGTTGCAAAGGGCTGATTATCACACATTCCACTTGCAAGCAATAAAGCAGCATGCTGGCAATTCCACTCTCATATTTCCAAATGCCATATTAAAAAAAGGCATAATAATGATTTGCTACAAATCTTGAAAAATATTCTTTTCCCTATAAATACTACTGAGACAGGCTATTTTCTTGCATATGTATTAATGCATTTAATTGAAAACCCAAGGCAGCTGTTACACTGCTATTCATTTTATTATAATCATAAAAATAATGGATGTTCAACACAGAGCTGAATACAGATTAATGCCAAAGCTATTTACTAATCCCTTTTCCCCTGATCATTCTAGAGACTAACCACAAATTTGAAAGGCCAGAAATACAGGAGAGCATTTTGTAGCAAGTTTAGCAGGGTACAAATCACAGGCATTTTTTAATTTACTAGGGACTAGAAATCTAGACAATGGAGAAAATAGTGTCCCAAGCAACAAGCAACAGTCTGCAGCATAACCCACAGACACCATTTTGTCTGCACCCTTTCTTCAGTCAAGCACAGCTAGCAGATGAACAGAGCTTACCTCTGCCCCCTCCTATGTCCTGGGCAACTCAGTGCCTACACCTAATTCTAGATGAAGACTACAACTTCTCTCACCTGTTCCTGGGGATAGGATGAAACCTTAGCAGCCTCCTTCCCCACATTCAAAAGTTGTGGTGATGGCTTTAAACACAGTTCAAAGATAGAAAAATTAGTGTAGCACACCAAATCCACACAAAAACCAACATCCATCTTTTAACACCAAAGGAAATGTCCAATAGCTGTGGATGGAAATTACTCTTCTTGACTTCCAGCAGCAGTAGCAAGCTCAGCATTCCAGAGACATCTCCTCCCCTGACACAGCTTCCATACATTTAGCACACAGAAGAAAAGCAAGAAAAGCCAACATTCAAAACCACCTACTCTGAAGAGAGACCTCGGGAGGGCTTTGGCATTGCATTTCAGTCAAAAAGGCAAGTTCCTGCATTCCAGTTTTAAAAAATTCTCTACCATCCTACCTGCCTTTTCCAAATCTGTCCACATTTGAATTCAAACTATGAGAGTTCAAAACACCTGGCAATTAAATACAGATAAAACAATTCTTGGGACCAAAAGGAACCTACTGGGGGATCACACCTCGTTTGCTGGTGCTCCAGCAACCATTTCATACAGCCTCTCTTCATAAGTTCTGCCCTAAAACCAGCCTGGTTTTTGTCCCCATACTCTTCCCTTGTACTGTTCCATTTGTGTTAGAAATCTTCCTTAGTGTTTCCAGACTGAAGGCAGCTTGTGGCCACACTTGTATTCTTGGCAGTGCAGTTGGCTGGCTTGAAAAACTCCTCTCTCCAAGATTCTTGCCATCCTAACTTTTTTTAGCTGTATTAAAGAACACAGGATCTTCAATCTGATGTTTAAAGGTTCTCATAATCATTTATTAGGCCTTTTTACCAAATCTGTCAAATGTTTAAACAACAGGGGAAGCCTGCACTGAGAACAGGGTTGAAAATAAAAATGTCACCATTGCTCTGGGTTGCATCATTACCTTCCAGTTTCTCCTGGTCTTCCTTCCTGTGATGCACACCAGTCACTTTTTCCCAGATGCAGCCCTCAGGTGGGTTAGTCATTCAATGAATGACTAGTGCATCAAGGTATTTTCCATGTAGCATCTCCAATTAAGAACTCCCCTCAGTCCTTAAAATTTGAAGTTATGACCTTTCATTTTAAAATATTGAACTATTAAAATACTATTGGTCAAGTTTTAAAGACAATCTTGTTGGACAATATTCCACTATTCTTTTTTGTCATGTGATCTTTCCCAGTTTGTGTCTTCAACAATTTCGTTAAGATAAGCCTATTTTTTTGTGCCATGGTCTTTTTTTTTTTGCCTCTTTAAAAAGAAATCATCCCCCAGGTCAATTCTTGAGAAAGTCTTCTGGTAAATTCACTAGCTGAATAGTGTGACAATTAGCACAGCTCAAGAAAAGAGCTGGTTCCCTCACAGGCGATGTATTATCTGTCTTGCACTTTATGAGCCAAACCACCAATCTGAGCTGAGTTTCATGAACCTTTCCCTCACAGCAATTCATTCCAACCAAGAACCCTGCCAAGAAAATTGCACATTCAGTTGGTACCACGGAATTCTAAAAGACAAATACTGCCATAGCTATATTCACTTATCCTTGACATTGAAGGGAATTAGCTTGTTCTTTACCAAAGGAGAAAGTAGTTATAGCATATTTATCTAGAGCTTCACCTCAATTCACAATGCTCCTATTCCTGGAAAGAGGTCATACTCATAACTCACTTTCTTTTCTGGTTTGCTTTATAGATAATGAAAACATATCAACTGTGAAACAACATGCACTTTTAGTTTGTTGACATAGAAAGGACAAGGTTAACCTCCACTTTTATAGTCCTGCAATTAGGATTTTGTCACTTTCAAATTTGTACATGCTAATGGGAAACATTCCATTGGGCATTTCAGGTATTGTTACCAACAGAGCTGAGATTTGTCATTCTGTTGATTGGTTTCTGTATCTGACATTAAAAATTTAGCTTACTTAGTTAGAGATGCTTCAAAAAAGGCTTACTGGTTTCAAAACTCAAGCTCAGCAAGTAAAATTATCTCTTAAAACACTCATTGGAAACAAAATCCACATTATAAAAATGAGAATGTTTGGAAAGTATGTGTGAAGGGTTTTAAAAGAGATTTCAATACTATGATATGAATGCCTGGAGACTGTGACTTGCAATGGATTTACCATGCTTGCTTTGCCATTTCAAGCCAGAGAGGGTTTAGATATATAAAGTACAACTTTGTGCCTTTACTGGAAGAGCTGTCAAGTGAAAGGATTACACAAATCGTTGTCAGGTCAGCTGTGTTACAAGCACAACTTGTAACACTAAGTCTGTCATTAAAAGCTTTTTCCACTAAACTAAGAGGTCTCCTCCCTCACTGTTCACCATTATTTCCTTGTTAAAAGCACAAAGTAAAGATTTAGGAAAACTTAAAAACCCAATCATTTCCGTAAGCAGAAACTTGCATTATTAGATATTGTGGTGCAATGTTTCTTCAGCTAGAACTCATCTAAAATTCAAATACCTTATTTCCTTCTTATAGTTAATTAATGCAGTTCATGCTAAAAAAAATTACAATAAAATATTTTATTATTAATCCCAAAAGAAGGCAATAATTTCTATACTACATTCATGAGCCCACATTCCTATCAAACATTAGCAGGGCAAGAGAGCTCCTTGGCAAACATGCCAAGAACCATAGCAGCAGTTCTGCTGACCAGAACCACTGGGGCCATGTACCCAACCTCCATACTGATCCTGTCAGGGATTTACATTGAACTGCCTCTAGTCTGACCTGCAGACTTCATTCAAAGAAAAGTAGACATTTATTTCTCCCTGATTTTGCCTCTCCTTCAAATACTCTAGTAAAATCAGTTTACAATAACTTGAAAATCTGCATTAGTTCTCAGGGGACTGGGAGAACCCCCCAAAATAATGATTCAGGTACAAAACCAACAGCTACATTTCTCTGAAAGAGCCCAAATATCACAATAGAGATTTAGGTAAGGAGTGCCATTAAAGAAAACTGAAAAAGCTGTTCCCAACCTCTCTGTTTACAAACAGCAGGAGAGATAAAGACAATATCAATATATCAGGAGATTGCTGCTGTTCAATCTACTGAAACTCTGTTGTTGTATTTAGACATTGTGTTCTATTTAATGACAATGCATGTTGCAATAGGTGGAAAAAAAAGATATTTTCTGTGCATTTATGCACTCTCAATCTATTTTAGTTGTCAGTGCCTGAATCTCACACATTAAACACACCTTTTCTGAGGACAAAGTCTGTACTGCAGGCTGCATACTTTTCATTCAAAGTGGTTACTATGTACAAGTATCATCGTGAAACATTGAGGATTTTCTCTTTGACTTCCAAGTCTGTAAATTTGTTCATATTTTCATAAACCAAACCAGAGATCTTTTAATGCATAACAACATCTAAATGCAAAATGCCTTACCAACATATTGAGTCAGAGAATTGGACAGGAAAACAATACTGAATATAAATTTCAGATGAAGCTCTTATTGCTAGAGTTGAGTTCTGAAATTCATGGCAAAGATGCCTTTTTTTCCAAAGGGGAAAGAGTCAAGGCTCTGATGTCTAATTGTTCTGAAATATCTTCTGGCAAAAAAAAATAGGAAAAATAAAAGCATAATATATCATCTTACTACAATACTCAGACTTTGGAAGAGACATTCTCAGAACTCTTTGTCAAAAACAATATTTAATTTGAAAAGTAGGATAAGTTCTCATTTAAAAGCAGGAAGAAAAAATCTAAAAAAATATTACAAATTAGCTTAAATTTAACATTAATATTGCACTTTCAAACTGACAAAAACCAAGGTTTTCAAAGCTTTATATTACATTTATCTCAAAAAAAAGAGAAATTAGACAAATTGTGATGAAAATTATATAAAGAAATAAGAGTATATGCATTATTCAAATCTGACTAGCAGACATGATTTTCCTAAATAGACTGATTATATTAATAGCTCTTTGAATAATAGCTGTATGAATAGGGTTGCATAAAATCAGGTTTAACTGAAGCATAATTTGGCATATTAAAGGTGTCACAAAAGATGTATCTGTAATTTGCAAAATTCGTTCCTTTAAAAGTGTAAAATATTCATCGCTCATCATATTTTTTAAATTATGAGCTCAGAACTTTATGAACACCAGCTTTCATTAAATCCCCTTGTTGCATCTAAAGACTACCTAATGACTCTGCAAAAATAGAAAAAAATAGAGCTGTGTATTCCATTGTCTTGAACATAACACTAAGTCTGGAAGCAAAGGCACAAATTGCATCTGTCTGCCAGCTCTCTGCTGGCTCTGCACCAAATTATAAAAGTAAGGAATCAGTCACTTTTAGAACAGCTGAGTTTGGGCTGAGTTACTGTTCTGGGCCATTCCACCTCAGATTTTGAGTGGATTATTCACCAGCATTTACCTCCATGTGCAGCACACACTAACAAGATGTTTATAGTCCCACTCTGATCAGCACTTAAATAGAATTAGAATTAGTTTGTCTAACTAACCTGGGAGACTTTTGTAGTGACATTTAATGACATTTTCACTGTGCAAAGCATTAGTGTCATTATTGGTTAGGTTTTATAAGCTGTATTTTATTAGTAAAAAAACATTAATTTGCTACACAAATCACTACAAAGAGAGAGAAGTATTTATCATGCTTTATAAGGCAGTGTGATTATCATTTGACAATTTATTCATGTATGGCTGGAAAATGTAAATAATCTACCAAATTAGGTAGTGGTACCTGTCTTATGTGCTAAAATAGTGAGTGCTTTGAGAATACTGAAAAAGGAAGATATATTGACATGCTTTATTGCAGTAAATGCTAGTAAAATTGCAATCTCTATTTAAATCTTAGGCCTGAAATAAATTCCACAAAAATAGGCCACTGTGACAAGAGGCAGCTCTCAGTAGAATGAGAGCTTCAGAGATTATATTTATCTTACTATTTTATCAGTGTAATGAGACAAATTATTCCCCGAGTATAAATTGATTGAACAACATTAATTTCTCAAAATAAAATGAATGGCCAAAACACAAGGGCTTATCTACTACAGGCAACATTTTGTGCATTATCCATAGTACTTTTTCTCTTTTTAAAAAGGAATTCTTCATTTTAATACATTTTATAACCAGTGCCATGCTGGTAACTAACAGTAGTGTACATAACCACTTCCAGAAAATCTGACATTTGAGTTTTTCGTTTTGAAACCAACAAGGAATTCTTGGCATTTCCTTTTTGCTTTTCACCTAGAAGTTTAAAGAACAAATTATATGGCCCACAACACTTTAACCCCTCATTACCATGAGTAAATCAGCTAAAGTAACCCTGTGCAAGGCAGAGTGTGCTCAACTGCAACAGAAGATTGTGGGCTCAGACTTGCAATTATTGAAAAAGAAGAAATGCTCAAATTCCTTTTGCAAAGTAATACATCCTTGAGGGCCCAAATGAGCAATGGGATGTACAAAATTTTACCATCTCCTTAGAGTTTCTTCAATTTTATTTTCAAGTTTTACAGAAATTTGCTGAAGTGGAGTTTAGAATCCTTCCTCAAGAGCCTAGTAATGAGAACAAGAACCTGTTCTCTCAATGGTACTTCAAAGTGTCATGGGTTTAGACAAAAAAAAAAAAACACTGACATAGAACATGTAAATTTATTGGCATAATCTTTATTTTAAAGAAATGTCTGCAATTCAGTGAAAGACATTTTCTTCAGGTAGTGATTTAGAAAAAACCTTTGTAGTAATTATTACTTTATATTCTTATGCAAATATAAAAATACTAAAAAGATATGACACCTTCCCAGGTCAGAACCCACATTCTCATTCAATTTCATTTGCAATAATCTCAGATTTATAAGTAAAAAATTAGTAGTCAAAATTAACATTTATGTACAATATAATTGGAAAACCTACCATCTAAGATTAGTTTGACATATTTTTCAGGGTCTAGGCATGCACTGTCATCCAAACTAAAATTCTTTGTGACTTTACAATAATATCTTTTGGGTTTGAACACCTTCAATATCTCTCTTGTGTTGTCATATTGAAAAAACACACAGACAAGAGGGGAACTCCATGGGATCTCAAGAAATCATTTAGCATATGCAAAGATCAATTAAGCACTTAGCAATACACTGTAGTCTCCAGTGCAGTCTCCAGACATTATTCAAATGCATTAATATTAATCAAAATTAACATTTATTTCTTTCTATGCAGCTCCTATTGCAATATTATGGCATCTGAATAAAGCAGCAGCTTCCTGGTTTAAGCATTTCTACTCTACTTATCTCAGTAATAACCCAGACAGACCATATTATGACTCAATTGCAAGCAAGCCTTTCTCATCCAAAGATCCTAGTTTTCATGTTTCAGAGGAAATTTTTCCCTGAATTTGGGTTCTAAAGAAACAGGGTAGCTTCTTCCCAGCTTTGCCTACAGTAAAAACAATGTCCAGGCCAAACTGTAAGAAAACATAAGGCTTTAGGTTAATACATAGGAACAGCAGAAAACCAGGGAACTGCAGCATGAAGCTAAGTAGTTTCTCGACAGCTTTATAAACCTCTCTAAAGAGATAAAATAATCCAAACTCCTAGTTCCGTATGTCTAACACTTTTCAGAACATTGGTATCAAAGTGTATGTACAATAAAAATTACCTAATTTTCATAGAATTTCTGTATAAATATATCACCTTGACACTCTCCTCACAGTGACTTCTATATGTAAATTAAATGTTTTTAATTGCAGTTGTCAGAAGTTTGGGTTTACCTTCATTTCTATTAGAAACCTTCCTTTGCAAAGGAAAATCTCAGGTCAGAATACTCTTGTGCAGAGCACTCTGAATTCACATCAATAAAATTATTAACATTCTGATGTATTTGCAAATCATTTTGTATTTCCAAACAGGGGTTGATAAACTGCACAGTTCTCATTCCAGTCGTCCTTGCTTAGCATCACCTATTGCTCCCCATACATCAAATACAAACTCATCTGGAAATGCAAAGTCTCCAAGAGTTTCATCCAAGGCCACTGCAAATTCATCTGGGTTTTTCTTGTCTCTTCCAGCTTCCACAATTGTTGCAGCTAAAAAGCAACAAAACAAAAGAATGTAAATATCACGAAAGTGACAGCTAACACATAGAGCCAAGATAGGGATGGATTGGATTTGGGATGTCTATTTTCAACAGCTGGTGAGGTCAGCTTAGGGAGATGCAAATTCTACCAGCTGAATTTAGGATTCAACGGGAAATTATGCACTTAAAGTTCATGCTTATGCCTCTAGAAAGTGAAAAAGTTATTTCTGAAAATCTCAGCCAGGTGGGTCAAATTGTGCCGAAGGAAGAGAAAGGCTTTGCTGCTGTGCACAATAAACTGGAGCCACCAAACACCAGGAAGATTTTGGTATCCAGGAGAATGAAAGCAAAGGAGTGATACAATGGAGTTAAACTGTGATACCTTGTATACCAGTATTGTCTAGCATTTTCTCTTCTTTACCACAAAAGTATCAGAATTTATCAAGCGTCAGAGCACACTTTTGAAATGGCTACACTGGGGCTGCTGCTTAGGATTGACTCCTTAGTTGCTGTGCTCATCTCTCAGCTTTTGCCACTGCAGTTTCTCAGACTCTAGGAGAACACAGAAGTCTATCCCAAACATTGGATGCTGACAACCCATGGATATTAGAGTGAATGAAAACCTCTCTTGATCATGACACCTGCACCTCCATAAAGGGTGAAAAGAGCCAGCACAGAAATTTCTCCTGGTTAAGCTGGGCCCAGAGAACCACAGGCAGCAAGCTACCATGGTTTGAGGGCAGAATGCTCTGTAAGACACATTCAGCACAAACAGCACTGCTGAATACAGTTTATTTTCTGAGCTGTATCTCTGCTGCACAGGCTCTCTTCACAGGAAAATGATGGTATAGCACAATAGATGAAACATGAAAGTCTGCTTCATTTTGTGATTACTTTACACCCCTGCCTTAACCTGCTAGGCGTCCTCCATCTTTTGTTAAACATCAAATACCTGCCACTTTCTTCACAAGCATATCAAATTCAAGTGTCAAAGTGAAGGATTTGATAGCTTCTAGCCTTTTCTTAGAGAAATGTCCAAATGTAAAAGACATAATATAGTGCCTGAGAAAGGGAAGGAAGCTTTGAAGCCACAGAAAACACCTTTACTGGGACAGTCTGCCATCTACCACCTGCATTGTATTGAATCAACACGGCAAAATCTCTCTGAGAAAAATTAAAATAAACATTCCCTGCTCTGAAGTTTTACTAAATTTAATTAATTTTATTTTGTTGACCTAAAACTCAGCTCAACTTTATTGACAGTTATTTCTGGCAAACAGCACTTGCTGTTGTGCAAACATGTAACAAGCTGTAAGCAAGCGTGAGCCATATTCCACACATTGTAAACGTCAACAACAGTAACTCTGAGGAAACTTGATGTTTTGGTTTTAACTGTGTTCAGCTGTGAGCTCCAAACACAATTACAGTGTGTCCAACTACACAAAGCTGTCCAAGGAAAATGCATGTAAATCTTGACAAACAAACTGCTGTGATGGAGACAGTTCCAGTATCCCCAGCTTCCCAGGCACCACTAGTGGTTCTCAAGGACCCTCAAGACCCTACCAGAGGAAACCCTATCCCTGTTGCACTGATTCTCTCTGTGTCCCCTGTGACGCTCCTCAGACTCTGAGTCAGTCAAGTCTGGATGGGAAATGGGCATTAAAGAGGGGACTCTTGTTCCTGGTAAGTGGAACACAAGGATTTGTTCTACAGCACCACCCTGTATTCCCTGACAATGGGGCACAAGAAGGCACTTACAGGGAAGCAAGCCTGGAGACAACGAGGTGAAGGGTATAACTGAAACTTCAGATTTCTGGATATGAAGCAGGATGTGAACTTACTTTTTATAGACACTGGGAGAAGGGTGGAGAGAAAAGAGCTGTGCAAGGTGGAGTAGGGTGGAGAGAAAAGAGCTGTGCAAGGTGGAGTAAGAACAAACACGTCAAGAGACTGTTACGTCAGATATTTAGAAATCAAAAGAGTAAGGATCTAGACAAGTGCTCAAGCAGGGTGGGAGCAGGAAGGCAGCCATTTTTAAGATAAATTGGCCAAGAGTTATGGAAGAACCATATGACACAGACAGCAGTAATAAAACAAGACAACAAGGCATTATATCACAGCCCAGCTGCCCTGGCTGGAGCTTCAGAATTGCACATAACAAACTGTCATTAACAGAAAGTGTAACTTCAAACACAACTTTCTTTAAAGATTGGCATTCCCAAATAACTAAATAGAATCTAAAAAACTGATTTATTATAGATTTACGAAACTTGAAAACAAAATCCACTAAAAACTTAGTAGATCAGCTTTCAACCCAATCAAGCAAGAATCAGATCATTGCCGTGCTAAAGCAGCCTCAAAAAACCCCGATTTTCATCTGTACTGAGTAAGCGTGACCAGCGCTGCAGGGCACATTTAATGCAGTATATTTACTGAAGCACACGGGCATCCCCAGATCTGCCGGGGCGCTTCGGCAGCGCGGTGCTGACCTCCAGCGCCGCCCGCCCGCACTGCCGGAGCATCCCCGAGCACAGCGGCTCCGCCACAGCGCCGAGCCCCCTGCACTGCCTTCCCGCGGGCCAGCTGCCCTGCCAGCCCCGGAGCTCAGCCCCCATTCCCTGCCTGATTCCCCAGGCAGCTGCCACAGCCGCGGGACGGCGCTCCCAGGGCGGAAGAACGCACGGTGACATGGGCGGAATTGATGCGGAATTCCCAGGGCAAATCAAAGCTCGCTGACGGCCAAGGCGTTCAGCAGATACTTGCCAGCTTGAAGGAAACTTTGCTCGTTCTCAGAAGGTGACAGCTTCGTGCCAAATTGTCTCCCCTCCCTTTTCCCCATGGTAATCACTTATAATCACTTATTGTGCAGCTCTTACAGGAATTTTGTTCCAATAGAATATTTTTCCACAGTCAAAAGAGCCTCAATTGTTCTCAGATTTTCCTTTTTTCAGTTCACTTCAGGCAATGTTAATGTCTGATTGATTTTTACATAAAATGTGAAAAGTTCACCAATCTTAAAAGTGGTGAAAGGAATTAGAAGTCTCATCAACTTTAACTGAGAAGTTAATGTCAAGCTTCCCAGAATATGAACAAAGTAATATGTTGGCTTTTCAAATACAGTTCCTTTAAAATAACCTCAATGATCTTTCACAAAATCCTTATTTTCATTTTTAATGGACACATGGAGCACAAGCCATGGAAGCTACCTTCTGCCTGCCATTGTTATTATCTACCTTACATAGTGGTTTTGCTACCTATATCCTATACTGTTAACTTCTGAAAAAGCTTTTTTCAGAAGTCCTGACAGGAGCCTCAATATTTATTTAGCTGTAATGCCATTAGAAGTTTTGCCTTCACAAAAAGGTAATAAATATTATTGTTCTGTCCTGTCACTCTAAAGCAGAAAATAAAGCATGTTATTGCAGTTTCCAGTATTTAATATTATTTGGTTTAAGTTTCATGTTGAACATTGTCAGATCTGGTACTCAATAACTATTAGAAATATTTCTGCTTGTTCCTTTTTCTTAAGTACTAATTCTTCTTGAAGTTTATTTTGTTTAACTGGACTTGCTGCCCTTCCTTTTATCAAAAAACTCCCATTATTCTTTCAGAGTAAATGAACAGCTGTAAACAATACACCCCTGGATGTATGCAATAAAATCCTTTGGGAAAGGAAGTCTGGTGACAGAAGAAGAAAACAACAGATTCAGGGAGAATATCACTTCAGTTAAAGCATTTAGAGATAAAAACATCTATTGAATATTGATGGGTTGGATTTGCGAGCCAAGAGAAAAAGCTTGGGTAACAAAAAAGGTTTAAACCTATTAAGATATTTTGACTAGATGGTAAGTTTGAAAAATGAAGTCAAAAATGGAGAAGTAGAGTCCATTTTTTTTTAAACAGAAAAGACAGAATATGCAAGGACATTTCAGCCTGATCTCAGTGATGGAAGGTTATGAAACAGACTATCTTGTGTATGATCACACTGCATGGACAGGACAAAAAGGGGGTCAGGCCCACCCAGCACGGGCTTAGGAAAGGCAGGTTCTGCCTGACCAACCTGATCTCCTTTTATGACCAGGTGAGCCACCCACAGGATGAGGGAAAGGCTGTGGATGTGCCCACCTGGAATTCAGCAAAGCCTTGGATACTGCTCCCCACACCTTTCTCCCAGAGAAGCTGGCAGCCCATGACTGCACCAGGGGATGTCCAGGTTGGACATTTCTTCACTGAAAGGGTGGTTAAGCATTGAATGGGCTGCACAGGGAAGTGGTGGAGTCACCACAGCTGGAAGTACCCAAGAAATGACTGGGTGTGATACTTAACCCATGTTTAGTTGGCATGGTGGTGTTTGGTCTCGGTGATATTGGAGCTCTTTTCCAACCCTAATGACACTGTGATACATCACGTCTGATAATGTTATAGAGAGCAACAGAATGGAAATAAACATCCAAAAGCAAAAAAAAACAGAACAAAGGCAACAAAATATTGATGGATGAAGCCAAAATGTGCTAAAAAAAATGTGGACAGGAAGCCCTTTTGCCATCATTTACCATCAGTAGCATTCTGGGATTAGATCCAGGCTTCCTCCCACCCAGAATTTTTGGGATTAAATACAGTGCATAACAATTCAAGTATTACTGATTAAAAAAAAAAAGCGCCAATACTTTAAACTAGCACTGTTTCCTGAGTAGCTCCTATTAATCAACTACTCAAATTCCTTTACCAGAAAGCACTCATAGAATTTATAATAATCTGAATTATCTCTCAGCTGTGTATTTATGTTTTAAAGAATACTGAAGTCAAGCCTTGGCCCAACTTCTAATATGCCCATAAAACGACTGAAGAATACATTTCCAGAGCCAACTGCCCCTTCTCTGGATTACATACAGTTTTCAGTACAAAGGGGTAAGGAAGTAAAAAGGTAAAAATACTTCCAAAAGCAGGTATGTAAATCTCAATAGCATTTAGATCTCTGAAAATAAAAATGAAAAACTGCCAGAAAAAAAGTGCATGCATTTTCTTTAACAATTTCCAAGTATTTTGGTCCAGCCCAGGGATTTGTGTGTAGATTTAGTCAGCCATTCTCGAAACTGTCAAGATACTTAACAAAGCAAAAATTAAGGGCTTTATCTCACCTTTAATTCTGTCTGTAATTTAACATTAGTTTTTCTTTCCTTTCTTTCTAACTTATGTCTTAAAACTGGGGCACTGTTTCAGAATTCAATCACACCATGGAAGTGTCATTTTAATGGAGATGAAAGAGTAACATTAACTGACATCCAAAGATTCTGACAAACAGAAGTGCACGGAAGTGAGCAATGATTGAGATCTTAATCACTTGTCAGCTGCACATTGAGATGACTTGCATTTTCAACTAATCTGGCTTGAGTAATGAGAGAAATTTTGAGCTAAGTGGTGATTGGCATTCTCTGAATGAATCTTTTCCTCATTTTTCATTTTCATGGGTGACTGATCACATCCAGTATGTGAAAAACTGACATGTGTTAATTGAACAGATTTGTGACAGGTGATTAGCTCTCCTTTCCTAAAGAATCCTAGAGCTGTTTAATTGTTTTAAAATTGTAAAGTTGGGGGATTTGAGTCATCAACACTGGTTGTTGACTCTTAGATTTGAACTTCAGGAAATGGCTTCAAAGGTGCAAACTAAAGCTACATGAACTCTACAGTCTTTGATTTCTGACAGCCTCTCTTGGTTTCACTACCTTCTGGGGAGGAAAAGAAGAGGTGAGGGACAAAACAACCACCCAGCTGGGAAGAAAAGAGCCTCTCTATGAACAAAGACCTCTTCCTTCTTTGAGTATTCTTTTAAGGCTTTTTTTTCAAGTTTCCAAACTACATAGTGAAAGATGAAGGGCATTAGATCTTTTGAGGGGAAAAAACATTCAAGGAATTCATGGGAAAACTCTACCAGGTGCTTGGCTATTAACTCAACCATATGTGTTGAAAGCTGAACTTCTCAGTCTAGTGTGCAAGAGCCATCCTGTTTACAGTACTGAGAGCCAAAAATACAGGGAACACCAGTTCCCACAGGGCTGCTCCCATGGACACCAGAAGCAGAGCACCCACAGCTGCTTATTCCTGTAGAGCAAGGAGCCTGAGGACCTTGGAAGTAACCTGCAAGGACAGGAGCTTCCAGAAGCCCAGGCTGAGCCAGGACTGCAACAGCTGCAGGACAAAAACAGCTCCCAGAGGGACAGCTGGCAGGGCACTCGAGCTTTGAAGCCTGAGCCAGACTGAGGCACAGAGGTTGCAGGAATGAGATGGGACATGGAATCCTCCCTAACCTAAACATGGCTCAGCAGCACACAGGCCTCCCAGGAGTGCACTGCATGGCAGCAGCATCACATATTGGAGTGGCTGGGAACAGAAATGTTGAGAACTTCTCGATTCCCGGGAATTGGAAAGTTTAGATAGAACCTACAAAAGAGAACTCGAGTTTTGGGCAGCTCTGCCCTCTCTTCTATGCCAGGAAGCCCACTTCTGCCTTAGACTGAAGAACAAACACTGTTTAACCTACATTTTTTCCTGTGAGAAAACTAGTGAATCTGCCAAACAGATGCTTGCTGGTAGGAGCACCCAACAAAGGCCTTTTTGCTATTGAGATAACCACCTTTTGTTCTCATTCCTCTGTGCTAACTGCTGCCCCTCCCACCCTGATGCTTCCCCCCTAGAGCTTCATGCCAGACCTATTTTCCCTTCTGCTTCGCCTTTTCCACTTTCTCTCATGAAAGGTTGCTTTTCAAGATCACTTTCCATTTAGCCAATTCTTTCCTTTTTCTTGGCTGGTTCTTTTAAGATATTACCATAATAATAAATACCTTCCTCTTTGTCTCAGTACCAGCAGCTCCACAAGATCCTAGGAGGATTACAGCAGCAACAGCAGGCTACAACAGCTAGACTGAAGCTTCTTCCCACACAAATAGAAATTCCTATTTAGTTGTTGTCAGAATAACAAAGAAAAGCAACAGCTGCAAGGACAAGTTTGGTGCATCTTTAAGGAACTTATGACACTGGGGTTACAGAGTTTCTTTCATTACAGATCAATGATTCTTACAACTAGTAAATATTCTGTAAGTTTTCTCATCTTCATCAGAACACAGGTTTTGGAGATTTTGATAAATTTGTGTAATTATTCTGTCAGTTGCCTTGCTAAATAGTTGCTTGTTCACTGATGAAGATCTCAGATTCAAACCTTAGCAATCAACTTTGATGGGTCTATGCCAAGGGGTAAAAAAGCAAATAAACATACATATCCTTAACAATTCTTAACCACGGCCCACACAAGAACCACTAGAAAATATATGCCAGAAAGAATACACTGGTGACAGTTATAGCAAACAACTAAAAAATTCATGCAACAGTGTATAGCTAATGTGCAGAAAGAATAGAGGATTTATTGAGTAATTACATCATAAGGATTAAAGTAGGAGGGTGATTCTTTTCTCAGAAAAACACATTTGTAGAAATACAGGCAAGTTTTTGAGACTGCAAGCTGGACAAATTTTGCTTCACTTACATCCAGAGACTAAAGTACTCAATAAATGTTAGACTACAGAAAATGAGAAATTATTTACTCTTGTAGTAATGTATCTGCTAAAAACTCACCTAATTCAATATCTCTTATGCCCATGTATGTTTCAAGAAGCTCATCCACTTTTTTAATTGCTTTTTCTTCAACTTCCGTTGGCTTTGTTGGAATAAAGGGAGAGAAGAGCAAAAGCATGACTATATCCATGCAGATTTCAAAATAACCAGCAATGTGCCAGTGATTACCCTTACTCCCATCTTGGCAACCTAGACTTACAAAATCTACAGATAAAACAAACTATTCCACTCTCTTTCTCTCTTCTCACAAATATGAGCTTTCCTCCTAATATCAAGCCACACAGCTCATGCATTCAAACTGAACAGGGGCCTTGTATCTCCTGACAACACGGATCTCCACCAAATCCAAATCAGCTTTAGAAGAGCCCAGAATTAATAATATTTATTCACCAAACACTAATCCTGGTTTTGCACAAATTCATGCCATTGTATCTAATTAGCTTCTCCTAACAACAGCCCTTACACCAACCCTGTACACTCCAGTGTCAGAAATGGAACAAATTCTTCACAACCATCCCACCTCTTCCCCCGCCCCGACGCCTTCCCTCTTTTAAGCCCCCCTTGGGGGGCTTAGATTAGACCCCTTGGTCTAATCTAAATTCATCCATGTAGTCCATGACATGTAAATCACATGTAAATCTAGGTTCTGTGCTTCCAGGTTCTTCAGCCCCATCCTATCCCTGCTAGCATCAACTTTAGTTGCTCTCTTTAGTCTCACAAGCTTTGTAACATCCCATTTTTCCTTCCTACTTATCAGCCTTGGGGAAGAATAAATCAGAAGCTGGTTAAACTACTGAGGGGCATTCCCGACCATACCATTTCCTCCACAGTAGCAGGGCCTTTGGCTCTCAGGCGAAGTGTTTCTCTCCCTTTGGAGATTTTAGCCTCTGACAGAGTTCTGCCTTTGGACCTTGGCTCCAGCTTTTCTAAAGACAAAACAAATCCAACAAAAATAAAATACAACCAAAACTACATATACAGTACAACAGAATATGAGGTATCTATTTTGGTTATTACAGTATCTTCACATTAGCCTAATTGACATCCAAAGTATGTAAAAATCTAATTATAAATCAACTATTCTAAGTATAGTTTTGCTGACAATTTCTTGTCTTCAAATTGTAGTATCTGCTCAACTGCACTGAGGCTAGAACAATTGACCAATATATCTAAGCAGGCCTATGGCATTCATTTTATATATGTACCTTGCGTAATTTTATTTCCCTATTCTACAGAGAAGCATTTATACCTTTAAATTAGATAGCAGCTGAAGTCACCGGCCAACTGCTGATTTATTCGGGTCTTTACAGACAGAACACATAGCAGGTTCAGCATTGCAACATTTCTATCTTTCACTGATGCAATGGTGCAAACACTGCTGCTAAGCAGGTGATGATGAGCCACACTGAGCTGGGTTAACAATCTGCTTATCAGCACTCACAGAGCTGGAGTGGCCAGAAGCAGATCTGCAGGTTTTCCACTGGTTTCACCAAAATTATTTCACAGCTGATAAATCTCTAAAAAAAGTATCTGGTTTACACGAAGTTTCCTTTACCTGATTTCAGCCTTTCTTGTTTCATCCTGGGTAAGGGCACCCCAGTTAGTAGATGGAGCACAGAATCATTTAAGATTTGGGTTTCTTGTTCCAGGATGCAATTTTACATTCAAGAGTGGCAAGGATTTAATTTACTTACTGACATGGGAATTACATAGTGAATCTGGAAAGTGCTAGAAGAGAGGAGACAATTCTGCAGAACTGCTTTCATTTGTCCTGTTTTCTCTAACAGATTATTCCTCTTAATAGCAAGCCTTTCTAATAAACTCTTCTTGAAGGTAATACTTTAACATACTATATTAATTTTGCTCAGATAGATTTCAGCTCATCATTCTTGCTTAAGTGGTCACAAATCTAGATTATTATGCTGAACAGTATGCTTGAAAAGTAAATTTTATTAGTTTTCATGATACAAATAGGTATGTCAAAGTCTCATATATATCCTTAGGATCAACACTTTTTCTTTATCCTTTTATTGCTTCAAGGACAGTTTAAAACATCCTTAAGATTGACATCATTTCTGCTGAACTTGTTTCAAAAAGTCATTCTTGATAAAAAAATCCCATATTTTTCAAATTCTGTCACCATTATCATCTTAGAACTCATGATTTGAGATAACCTTCATTTGCAGTACTTTAGACCAAAACACTCTGGCTATCACAGAAACTATTTTTCATGTTCACATAATTAAAATGCAGAGTTTGTGTTACGCTGCCTTTACTTTGTTTCTATTCATTTTTCACAAGTCACAGACACTTGTGACTGGTACAAATCTTTAGTTCTGTGCTACAAGCCTTGCCTAGGGGAGCTGAGACAGCCTGTGTGTACATGGTAGAAGGATGTCCAACCAGTAAATTATGCTTATTTCAAATTTCACTGAGAGGAAGAAAAATAAAACTAATTTCACACAGAGGTTTGTCTCTTTATTTCTGTACCCTCACCAAATTCTGTCGAAATTAACAGGAATTCAGCACCTATTTGTCAAGCAGGATCTGGATCTTGTCTGTCATCTCCTCTGGGGCTATCCTTAGTGCTTAAGCTGCAGCTTAAGCATTATCTTTGTGCCTGAAGCCTAACTGTACCTAAGGCTAAAGGCAGGACACTTTAACTTACTGAACACTGCAACTTGCAAGTTAATTTCTGTAAGGTAAAAAAATAAGGTGCATCTTCCAAAAATCTGTCCACAAAGCTCTGGTTGCCGCTTAAATCAATGACAGAAAAAAGGTATTGCCATGAAATTAGCGCATTTTCTCTTCTACGTCACAGGCAGACTAAAAGGTATCTTAGTCACCTGACTAAAGTAAAAACCACTAAATTATGGCTGAAGTAATCAATCAAATGCTGATTTACCCTACTCTTTACAAACAGACCATGTAACACTTCTAGCATTCTAACAAATTATAGGCCCATATTAAAAAGTGGCATTGCTCCATTACTAATTGTGATGGACAACATATGCAATTCTTTAGCATAATGTATAACATACACATTTACTTAACAGCAGCACCAGCTTACATACAAACACATTAGAGATCAACTCATAACTCCCACTCTTCACAGAAGCACCAAAAGCAAAAAAAAAAAAATCTCTGCATTTCTCTCATTTTCAATTTCTGCTACTATTCTGACACCAAGTGTCAAGACTGGTGTATGACAGTAGCTGTAAACTACTAACACATTAAAAAATTTGAAAAACAAACATTTAAAATTTTTGCTGCTGTAGTGAAGACAGTGATATTGAATTGACTGTCACTGCAGGTGTGCAGAAGGCCTCACACAAATTTATGATTTAGCATTATTTAAAAGTTTTTATTACAGGAAAATGCTACATGGTTTGGGGAGAGGATCCAAATAAATGAGATAATAAAAATTGTAACTCAGTCTCTGTTTTGACTGCCTGAGCAAAACTTCCCTTTTTTGTTTGTTTGTTTTATACATTGATAGAGTTAATATATACAAGAATTAGCAGTAGGTGCGCATTCCTCCTATTTGAGCAGCACTTCTCATAGCATGCACGTGGCAAGCAAAGACAGAGCTTTGCAATTCTGCTTTCTTCCAATTCTGAGTATACCTGCTGCATGGCTGGAGATCCACAAAAAGGCTGGGGAGGGGGAGAGGGAGAACAAGCAGGCAGCAAAGGAGGTGCTCAGGGGAATCCCAGACAGTGCTTGCTGCAGACTCCTTCTGCATCAGAGAGCACAGACCCCAGTAAAGGGTACAGAAATAGAAGTCTGACACACAGAACAGGGATTATGTATCAATAGAGGAAAAAAGGAGTTTTGAGGATCAGGACATTAGTGACGTGATCCATGCTTTAAAACTGTACCTATGAAACAATTCCTGTTCTAATTTTGCAACATCATGTAGTGGCAAAAGAGACTGACTAAGGCTCAAGTGAGGTAACCCACACCAGCATGACTGCTGGAGAAAGCAAGATGGAAGAAAATCCATTCATAAATCTTCCACTTCAAAGAAAAAAACTAAGTATCCTTTCTTGTAGTAGTTATGTTACCACAGGTGGACATCTGGCTGCATTCTGAAAAACAAACCCACAATGCAATGCAGTGATGGGATTTTACTATCAAGGTGTTCTACTGAACAAGGTGGACAGTCAGGTCACTCACCAAATGCTTTCAAAGGCTCTACCAACTCCAGCTTAAGCTTCTGACCTTTCTCCAGATCTTTTAGCATTTTGGCAACTTCATAATGCCGACACTCTGATACATTTTTCCCATTTATGGTCTCTATGTGATCACCCACGCAGACAGTTTTGGTTTGGTCCATAATGCTGCCTTCTTTGATTCGCTATTTTGAAAAAAAAAAACCATCACCAGAATTAGAAACATTTCTTTAAAGGTGATTGTTTTTAAGAGGTGACACCACCAAGTTTCAAGAATGTCAGTTAACAATATCAATATTACTGAGATTATTATTCCAGCAGTGTGTTTTGTCTATAAGATTATCATAAAACATATTTTTAAAAGCATTATTTTTCAAAGAAAGTATTTTAATAAGCATTGAATATACAATCAGACAGGGAAAAAAAGAATGTAACCACACTTTAGAAATAAAGAATTCTGAATAACCTACTATTTTTGTGCTTTAAAACTGATTACAGACATCTCAGTACTGTGAATGGTTATTCAAGTTTTTGGGGTTTTTCTATTTAATAGCTTGACAAGCACAGGAATGGAATTTTTCTCTTCTCAAGTTTAGTCCAGGGACTCAGTAAAAAATTACATACTGTAAAGGGCCGATCTTAATAAAACCCATCCTGAGTGCTGAAACTAATGCTCTCCTCATTAAGCTATACAGCTGTATATCAAAGGATATCTTCTGAAATAATAAAGAATAAGAAAATCTTTTAACTGCCATCTCATGGAAAACACAAATAGCCTAAAGGTCATAACAGAAGTTACAGTTGTTATGAAGTGTAATTTAAAAAGTATGGGGAAAAACCTTTAAAATATCTCTATGATTTACCACACTTTAAATTTCAGTGATTCTGTTTATTGTTACATACTGCCATATTGGTTCATACATCACTTAAGCCATTATTATATGGCTATTGAATAGACAAGCCATGACATAGTAAAATACCTTTTATTTTGCAGATACAAATTTCATTCTAACATGTTCCTGAAGAACGATCTTTTCAACAAAGACTGACGTGGTTCAGCTCAGTGTGTGTGACATAACAGTGAGACAAGGCAGATAAACACCTACCACCTCCCACTGTAGCAGCCAGCCTGGCTGTGCAATCCTCCAGGAGCCGCTCCTGTCCCTGTGCAGGGCTGAGCCCACACATGAGCCTCCATCTGAGAGTCAGTGGGAAGTGTGAGAGTGCTCACCGCCATACACTGCACTGCCATCATTTGAAGCTTCAGGCTGAGTTTATTAACTCTTTCTAGCCCTAAACAGAAGCCTCGTGGTGAATGCAGATGTGGGTATTGTACACACCAAAAACCAAATGTGCCAAATGCGTTCCTGTTACCAGGACTCAAAACCTGTCCCACCCAGCTTCAATCAATTTTTAGTCTACATGTTGAATATTAATTTAGCTTTTCTTCTTAGCACTTGGATCCCAACACTAAAACTGTTTAAATAATATTCACTGGCTGTTATTTGTGTCACTTTTTATCATCACTCCAAGTTAATTGACTGAGACAGTTGAGCTACACTGTTACAGTAATTAAGATGCAATTGTCTGTATTGCAAGTGCTCTACAGTCCATTGAGAAGCTATGAGGATCTATATTTCCTATGCAATGCCTACTCATTTGATAATGTCTCCTTGTACACCACTCAGTCATACTTCTACTGCTGTTCTTTGAATGCTAATTTGACTCCATAATACTTTTTTCCCACCTGCCTCTGTACCCTAAAAGCAAATTTGTGACAGCAGAACGAACCAGGTTTTGTTCTTAGTAAGGCAAAACGAGATTAAATTTCATAGGAAAAAGCCCTGCAGTTCAGTGTCAGGTTTAAAATTAATTGGGTTACCACATCAAACCTAGAAACTTCTGTGTTATTCAAAATGCAGTAAAATAACTACAAACCCATAGCAACCTTCAACCAATCAGTAAATTTAGTATTAATTTTTAATTAAGAATGGGACATAGTTACACATTTTTTATTAAAATATATGTATATAAACAAAAGAATTCTATATAACTTTAGAGACAGTCTCTGCTTAGTCATTTACCTAGACAATTAAGAAAAAAAAAAGATGCAGCTTTTACTTTTGTGTATATATATATACGTGTTTTCTATGCTGATTTAAAAGATCCATTAGCTAAATCTACAACAACAACAAAGTATGCTCCTAGAAACTCCTTAAAACTAATGCATTCTCATGAAGACCACATCATTCTCATTACATGCTTAATATTAGACCAGTACAAGGAAAAACAATATATATTTGCTCAGATGACTTTTACACAATTTACTGGAAGTTACAGCTCGTCTGGCTAATGTTGTGAGGGTTTTCCAGTGTGCTCCAATTGTGCAGTAGTCTGTGTGAGGGCTGTTCTCTCTGCCTGTTACCAAGCAAGCACAAAGGGAGTGTCACTGCACAGGGCTGCACTCGTGAACGCTGCTCACTGAAGCATTGCTTCAATGCCTTCCTTTAAAATGCCACATAAGCAGCAGCATGACTCAATGTTATGGGCCTATAGATGCCACCACTAGAAATTCACAGTTCTTTATGTCTAGAAACATAAAAGTTATGCTATCATTTTGCCAAAATGCTTAGTGAAACCTTCACTGCATCTTGACTTTCACAAACATGACCTCAGTCACATTTTTCCACAACAAAGACAAGCAAACTGATTTCTAAACCATGTCTTGTTTTATAGCCACGGTAGCTAAGGAATTAACAGAAAATACAACCTCTCCATACAAAAGCTCTGTTTACAGTGAGAACAACGATTGGGGCAGCAGTAATCAAAAATAATTGCTAATGCCTCACTAATAATGGGTAACTGGAGTATATTAGAGCAAAGAATCTCAAAAAGGCAGAAAATGTGATTAAGGTTCCTAATACCTAGCCTAGCAAGAAGGGCAGCATCATTTCATAAGCCTCTACTTGTCTCAAAACATACTGCCTCTAGGTCATATAGAAGAGGAGAAGGAAAGCAATGATGATTAATATACTGAGTATGCTACTGCCCATACTTGCTACTCAAGCTCATTGTGGTAAATTGTGTTAATCCACATCCTTGAAATTCACCCTATCTAAGGCAACAATACTGGAAAGCTGAAAAACCACTGTACTTGCCCCTACTCTTGTACAGCACAAAGGCTTCTGCCCTGGGAACAGCCAAAGACTGAAAGAACATGATCTCATTATCACATGAGCGACAGAAGTTCTATAAGCATCTAATAAATGACATCAGAAAATCAGTTTAAAACAGGAGGGGGCAGATGCAAGCAGTATGTAACACCTACCATCTCAGGGTAGCTCAGGAGATACAATGGTCTCATTGTAAAGCTGATACACGTTACAGAAGCAATGAATAAATGAACTGATTTTGAATGACATGCAGTACAGATTAGCTGAACTAATTTTGAATTATGTACCTAAAGAAAAGCAACTTTATTCTTTACTTACCATATATATGATAATGAAAGATTTTATAGTTCTAAAGGATCATGAAACCAATAATTAACCAATTATAGTAACAGGAGCTTCTATAGAACAAAGTATTTCACTGGTAATTAAGTTTACCTTTATAAAGGCACAGCCAGTTCCATTGTCTGTAATGGTAAGTCCCAGCATATCATCAGTTTTAAGAATTTCCACTTCTTTTCGCTGTCCTTTCACATGGGCAAATATGAAATCTTCAAGGCCAATTTGTGCACCTAAGAGCTTGTCCATATCAACTTTATGAGTGTTCAAAGTGCAAAACATGATCTGTGCAGAGGGAAAGCAAACACATTAACAGTGCATTAGGCTTGGTGAGCTTGATAGGAAGCCAAAATGAGAGCACAGTTCAGGCCCCTGTGACAGGTCCATAGCTTAAGTGATCCCCCTTCTTCTCCAGCTATACCAGGAGAAGGAATAGTCTCCATCCACACACAACAGAAAGCATCAGTAGCTCAAAGTGCAGGTGAGAGCTGGCAGGGAACATAGCAAAGAGACCTCCCCGTGTGAGCAGCCTCTCAAGGCACACCAGCCCTGAGAGAGGCATCTTGACCTGCTACAGCTTGTACCAGAGGTCAGAGTAAGCAAACTGAAGAGCCTTTTGCCTCATCACTCACCCACCTCAAATTCCACCTGATCAAAGATCACTAGGGACTACTTTAGAACTTGATTAGATGAAAGCAGTTTAATGGAAAGAAAAAAAAAAAACAAAAAGAGAGCTTATCAAAACAAAAGTCATGAGAGAGCATGAAATGGTTTATATTGCCCCAAGTGTTCCCTCATTAGCTCAGAGCACATTGTCTCCAGTGGGCTTGCTTAGTTCCTACTCTTCCCCAGCACGAGCTGGGGTCATCCCTATTCAGTAAAAGCAAGGCTTAATAAAAAGGTCAAATTGCTTCTTTATAAATCAGCTTTTCTGAGGGACTTCCCTTCAGCCCTGGATATCAGGCAGTCCTTTTTCTCCCTACACTTATGCCAGCTCTTCAGCAGGGACGTTTCTCGTCCTGGGCATAGGCAGAGTGAGAGCAATCCATCTGTACTGCCTGGGAACAGAGATGCTTCTGCCCACCACGGAGCTGCATGAAGGAATCTGGCCAAGCCCAGCACACCCATCCCAGCTGCAGTAATGACAGCTGCCCAAGCCTTTCCAAGCTGCAGCAGGAGAGGAGTGAGGGCCAAGGGAAGCCCAGCTCCTCCTGGGCAGCACGGAGAGCACAGAGCAGCAGCCAAACCAGAGACACTCTGTGCTCCAAGAGAAACTTGGGGAATCCCTAAAATCTACTTCAGTGAGGCAAAGACATGGGGTTTCCACACCAGAACACTACACATGCCCCCTTTTCTTTCCTTCTGACATCACTGGATGAAAGCAGAAAAATTGAAATGAAAGTCACCAACCTTTTTACATTGATTCCAGGTCAAATGAAGAGTGGATACTTTTACTAATTTATTTCACAGAGAGCATTCAAGTTTCTGGAGCATTCTAGGATTTAGATTCTGTAACTATGGGGGTTTTAATCTTACAAGACTGAAAGTTAATAGAGAGATTGTGTTTCTTGACAGAGGTCTTGTTTAGTTGCTGTTTTTAAAAACAAAACAAACAAAAACCCCCCAGCAAACAGCCTTACTTCAATGGCTACTTGCTTATCTCATCTAATCCATCAAACATCCACTGCAATCTAACACCTTATTTAACAATGAAAGTCGTAACAGCACACCCTTAACAGACATTAGTTTTATTTGCTCCGGTTTTCAGTTAAACAATACTCTAGATATAACAACACCTAGAGAAATTAATCTGGTTTTAAGTGGAAAATTGAATATTATAATAATAATGATAATGATAATAATAATCTCTAATGACAAGCTATTTTTTAAACCAAAATATTAAAACAGACAATATCAAGTTCACATACACATTTTCAGCTCTCTCAAGCTACATAACTTTGCCAGTTTAAAATGGTAACTGAGTTCTCTGTTCATTGTTCCTGTGATGAATAACAAGCACTGTCTTTACATTTTAGACATTAGCATCCTTCATCTGACCTTGTCCAACAGACAATCTAGCAAACACTGTCACACCTTTGAATAGATAAAATTGGCAACAGAGCAGAAATGTGATATTTAGAAACTTGATCCAGAGTTTCTCTTTATAGATCTTCATCTGGATGGCATTCCTACTACAGCCTATAAGTCTGCAGAATTTTTTGTGAGTCAGTTCTGTGTTAGCCACAAGGCTGAGAGAGCATCAGCTAGTCAAAAATAAAACTTAAATCATTCTTCATCCTTTTTAGTGAACAACTGCTTTTTCTCAGAAGAGATATATGCAAAGAGTAATGTACTAAAGATGTATCTACCCAGAAAGATATACCACTACACCATCTACCAGTTAAAGCATAGTTTTATTTGTACACAACTGAGACCTATTGATTCAAAAATGGTATTTTTCATAGATTTTATATAAGTTTATTATTGGTACCTAAGGCCAGATTATATACTTGAATACTTAAACAACAGGTTTCCACTCAATCAAACTTTTGCATATTTTAATAGTAATTCTCCTATTCAAAAATGAAACAAGAAAAAAATTCAATGTACAATTCTCATGGTTAAGTCTTTTCTGTCCTTACCCTAAACCTTTATAGACATTTTGTCTCTAACTCAGTATACCAGTGCTGTGAATATTTCATGCCAACTTTAGCAAGATATTATAAATCAGAACTGTTACATCAGTCACAAGGTATCTAGGATACCTCCTTCACCAAGAGTTATCTTCTGCAGCACTCAGAAGAAGGAAATTCCACGTCGCTGGACACTAGGGACTTATGCACAACTTTATAAAACAGATTTGTCCAATAAGATTACTAACAGATTATTCCCTGCACCCATATTTTCAATTGGAAGAGACCACATTAGCCAACAAAACCAGTGCTATATAAAGAAATATAAATATGTGTTATATAAGGAAATGGTATTAGCTAAGAAAAAGAGGGTTACATGGTGTGTTATATAAACTATATATGCAGTACCATATTGCATGTTCTGTACATTAATTGTACTCTCATCTTCCATATTGAGCTGACACCTTGAGAACTCAAAAAGGAGTTTGTTGATAGATTACATACTCAGAAGCTATTGAAAATGTATTAAAAATCTCAGATAACTTTACAGAGACCATAATCACTTTCTGTTTAAGGGGTAGGGAACTGGGAATTTTAATTCTGAGCAAGATGTAACACCCACTGACATATTTCCCTATATATGTAGATGTCACCATATAATGAAATCATCAGTGCATTTTCTAGGTATTACTCACCTTATCTTCCCCAAGGAAAATTGGGAGCCTTGACCAGCTTCAGCAACAGGAAGAGAGTAACCAGCTCCTCCAAGTTCTAGTGAGCTTTTGGTACTGTCAGGTATTCAGCCTGGTCAATATATTCAAAGGCTTATAAAATAAGCATTCAGTGTTTTGCTGTTTGTTTTGGGATTTGGTTGGGTTTTTTTTCTTTCGGTTTTTGGTCCTTTTATACACAAGCATTACAGTGTAATACAGCGTACACAAGTAATTACAGCGTAAATTTTTCCATCCAATTATTTCCATACTAAAATTTCAAATACGTTCAATGAAAGTATTGGAAAAGACACAGCAAGCATCACATGCAATATGGGTGTGACATTTAAGCACTGCTTAAGAAAACAGCAAGCAAACAATTCTTGCCATAGGGTTGGGAGGAGGTGTTTTGTAGGGAGTGTTAAGTTTGCTCATTTAAAGTATTCAATCTGTAGGCGTGATTGTGAGCAATTTCTTTCAACAGATAAGCTTAACAATAAAACTTTCAACATTTTGGTGATGAGGATTTCACAAGCTAACCCTTTTCTCTAAAACACACTTCAGATTTTTTATTATTAAAAGGGCAGTTTTGTTCAGAAAGACAAGTTTCAGCAGTGGCTTATTTGTCAGCAGTCTTTCATAAAAGTTTAAACTGAACAGGTTTAAATCAAATACTTCTATGAAAGTTTAATGTGGCACAGCCTCACCATATACTTGACTGTTTAGCATGAGGAGGCAAGGCCTGCGCAACTACAGCCCACACAAAGCTCAGCAGCTGAACTCCTGCTACTGGAAGAGAAAAAGGGAGCTGCAATTCTGCCCTTCCTGCTGCCAGAAAGGTCTGAATTACTCTTGTGATACAAAATTCCTTCCACTGTGAAAGAAACCCCAACCTCCAAGGGCTCTGGACAGGCACAGCCATCCATCATTAAGTTTAGTTCACCAGCCCCACCACATTTCACCTTTCAAAGCAAACAAAATAATCAAAAGGCAAATTGCAAGTAGGCAAACCAGAAGTCCTCACGCAGTTTCTATGGGTTACCATTCCCTTCTCGTCTGATCAAGAAATAGCCCTGCTACAGCTGGACTTTAATATCCACGTTCTCAGTGCCTGATTAGCTACTCTGAATACTTTAAAGCCCTACCATGTGCTCTCACAGGAGCACACCACCACCAAATGCCTTAACAGACCCACATTGTCCTTCAGTCAGTGCTCATTTACTTATCATACAGGCTGCACTCAGCACTTCCACCCTCGTGGGAAACATTCCCTGCTACATTCCCAATAGTCAGAGTGGAGTAGTAATCTTAAAAGGCCAAAGCTACACATAAATACTTTTTCCAACTATTTTTCCTACTTCAACCTCCATAGAAAAAATAAGGGAAGATATTTCTATTATTTATGCAAACAGAAACATACACGTAACTGTGCGTGGGTTGTGTTGTTAGTTAAGAGCTGCATCTATCTTTTTTTTAGCTCTGTGCTTTCTTGTTGAAAGCTTGTTGAAGTAATCAAGTTAAATGTGATGTACCTCAAACAACACTCATAATAATGATGCTGGAAATTACAAAACTTACTTTTTTTAATGTAAGTTTTGTAATGTAATGTTTAGTCAGGGGTTTTGCTCTCCTTTGCCCAGGGGGGTGGGAATTGAAGCTTCTCTTTACAAGACTCTTCACCAGTATTTAAAATTTGAAACTTCAACATTCACGGACTGGGAGTAGCCAAAGGTACACAGGAGATAAAACAACATTATCGACCATTAGCCCCCAACATCACGCCCTGGCAAGGCCTGAGATACCTGGTCTTGGAAAAGACTGATAAGAGAACTGAAGAATGAGGACAAATTAGCATCGAAGGCAAAGGGATCAATCGAATCAATCGAAGGAAATAGGAGATCGAATACTAAGCATCGCCTAATTTAAGACCAGTGAACAAGAATTTCTTTGGGTTTGTCTGTTTTTTTGATTTTTTTTCTTGGGGTTTTGGTGTCAATGACACAAGCAATGTATTGCTAGAAACCACATTCACTCCTCCTCCCCGGGGAAAGAACAGTCACCTTGGACAGAGAAAAGCAGAAATGCTGGATGTGGTAAAAGTCAGAGAGGTAGGCAGAAAGTGAGGCTTCTGCCCACCCCTCAGCTCAAAAATACCTACAAGGGAGGAGTACAGGAAAAGACTCAGAAAGTGGCTGTTACGTCTCACTCCTTCATAGACACCCAGCAAACATACATCCCCTTTGAAGCTACACCCATCCTGTCCCCATCCTCCCCTACTCATGATCCAGGTCTGCACAGAAGTTTCTGTCAGTGTCTGTCCAACAAATACTGTGTTTTATATAAACTTGTGTCACTGTTGGCAGTCAATCACAGAACCTGGAATGGATTCTCCAGCAGAAACTGAACTCAGCTGGTCCCGGGAGGTGTGATCCAAAGAGGAAAAGAAGTGCTGTAAGCATGTGGAGTCAAGAGAAGTGACAGATTACAAGTACAGCTCATTCAGAATCGTATTAAAACACTTAGGCGGGAATTTATCCAAGAATCCATACTGCTGCCTGCCCTGCGGTAACCTCACATACCATATTAAATGTATTCACTTCTGCAAAAGGCATCTGAATGCTGTCTGCACAGAGCTGAGCTCTTCCCCTCCACTCCCCCCCAGTATTTTCCAGCCCGGCCACTGCAGGGTGGAGATCCCTGCGATAGGACCTGTTTCCAAAGGCTGTCACGTGTGGGTATCACACTGCCTGCAGGCTTCAGCAGAGCTGGGTCACTGAAACTTTCCTAGACAGGTAACACCTACAAACGGCATTTGACTACCTGAGCATACCGTTCGCTGAGATGGAGCTTCTGGCATTATTCTTTACACCAGACTATCCGTTCAAAAGCAGTTTTAATGAATAAATACTACAATTTAAAATAGATTCTAATAAATTCCCATTTCTTGGCTGTTCACTGATCTATCCTGTCTCTATGCAAAAATCTGTTGCATGACTCTCTGGTCTGAATTCTTTACTCTGTTATGCCACCTGTACACCAGGAAATATTTTTGTTCACTATTTTCACATCATACAACTTTCTTAAAGCCAACTGAATTTCTGGAGTAGAAGATTTTAAGTTCAGTGCCTCCAGCAATAATTCTCCATCCATTTTTAGCAATAAGCCGCATTAAAAAAAGTAAAGGAATGGAACACTAGGGAGTGAAAGAGAATAAGAAAATTCTCCAGTCTGGCACATGGCTGGCAATATATGCCCATGATATGTGGTGCTTCCTCTAAAACTTCTCAGGGTGTCAGATTATACATCTAGCAGGAGAAACAGGAGCACACCATTCATACAAAATTAAATTTCTCTGTGAAAGCTGTTCTTTCTCAAGTCAGTGGAGCCAAAAGTTCAACAGTGAAAGGAAGAAAACTAAAATAGAAGACAATCTGGTGATTATGAGAACTTGAGAATACAAGGTACAACTGAGATGGAACAGAACAAAGGGGAAACAGCAGCTCAGGATGAAAAGAAAACAAAGGAGCAGAAGGTCAGAAAGCAGCTGAGAAGGTCTGGGACACTGATGAATTGCCTCTTAATTACTTAATGCAACAGTGACTGATTAAACTGTATTCACTGCTACTGGCACTTTCCCTTTACAATTTACTATTTGAAATGCTATGTCAGGCCACACCAAACTCAGAACAAAGCCTGTAGTAGTAGTAGTCCTTACAACTTTTTCAAAAGTCATCTACAAAGAAGAAAACAAGTAAAGCTGTACAGCCACACGTAGGCATAATGAAATGTTAGCCCTCTGTTTCAACTTGCCACTCGGAGGTTAAGGTTCAAAGAACCACATAGGAAGAACTTGATATGGCCACTACCTTTTAACTAAGAGAAAACAATGCATTTACAAACACAAATGAATCATTATCCAAACAAATGTTTAGAACATGGCTCAGAAAAAAAAAAGATCAAAAAGGCAGCAGAGCTTAAAAAGGAATCCTGTTACAGACTTGAATTTAACTCCATTTGAACAGTGAACACTTTAAAAATAATTACCTGATAAAGCAGAAAACTTTCCAAACATCACTTTCGGCCGAAATTTTAAAATGCAGTATGATTCAGGGCATTTTTACCACATGCCCTCCCCATTCATTCTGGGTATTTAGCCTCATAAATCTGTTGTCCCTTTTTTAACTAGAATGAAGCAGTGCCTAAAAGCTGTCTCAAACAGCAGCTGGCAACAGGTTAACCGAGACGCTGGAGTTTTGGTCAAGAGGATCATTGCTTTTACCATGGAAGAGTTAAATGCAGCCACACTTACACCTTTACCCGCACGGTAACGCTCATTTGGTGTAGCCAAGGGAGGTTTTTCCCCCCAAGCAGTGCAAAGCAGGCACGTCCACACGAGCCCGTGCAGAGCACGGGGCAGGGCGGTGGAACAGCCCCGGCGCCCGCTGGCGCCCCC
>NW_005054347.1:794518-818910 GCF_000277835.1 Geospiza fortis
ATCCACAGAATTCACAGGACCCCGCCCCGGCCCGGCCAGCCCCCGCCGCCCAGGCACGGAGCGCTGCGGAACAGGAGAGCCCGAGCCGCCCCTGCACCCTCCGGCCAGCTCGGGGCCAGCGGCGCTGCCCTCAGACCGCTCCTGCCGCCGCCACAGAGGAGTCCTTTACCCACCTTCCACTCACTCGGTCAGGAATTTCTGCTAAGAGTGAAGTACTGAATACCGACTAGTATAGATTTATACCCAGCACATAAAAGAAAACCTGAAGTATACAAGGACTTCAGGTTACTCTTTCTCATTTATCATAGACTATAAGTCTCTAAGGGTTCATAAAGCAACAGTAACATAACTTAAGAGACTTCCTATTGTACTGGGCAACAGCTCTGAAATACTGAGATTTAACACAGAAAATACACTTTTCAAGTATTCGTAACATTTAACAAATTCAAAATGTTTCCTCTACTGTGAAATAGAGCTACAAACTGTAGTCAGAAGTTCACATTACAGGAGATATCTGTGCTCCAAAGTAACCACGCTCACCTCAGTGGAACTACTCCATTTTCAGTAGTGCACTGAAAACACCCAAGATGTGATGAGTGCAAAATTCATGAGCAACATTCAGCACTTCTATAGGAAACTGCTTGAAAGGCACAGGGCGAAGCAGCAGTGCCTTGCCACATCTTCTGACTTGCACAATAAAAAAGACAAACAGGATTCTGACACATGGAGTCAGACCAGGCAGGCAGAGACAATGAATTACTGTGAGGCAGCCCTGAGTCAAAAGTTCTTAGCAGATCTAATCAGAGCACCTCTGATTACATGAAATTACATACAGATTTTAAACTGCTTATGCTGTGAGGTAAAAAAAGGTTTGAAGCCAATTTGACTTCAGCTTTTCCAAGATAGCATGTAGCAGATTTAAATGGATACTCAAGAATGGCTTTTATCCAGTTCTAGTTGGAGACAATTGGATTCAATATTGTTACTAATTTTGTAGGAATTTCCACCAATAAAAAAATCTAACAAAACTGCACAATAAACTTGCCCCCACACTTTAATAGTTGATTGTCCAGTTCAGTTTGAAACCACAGAACTTAAACTGAAGGTTTCTCTGAAGTTGCAGAACTGTGTGTACTTTTTCCCCATCACTGGAATGAAATTCAGACAGCATGTTGGATCACACTGCAGTGAGACAAAATGAGATATTAACTAACAGTAGCAAACTATTCATGTTCATCTTGATATTCAGGGGGTTTTGCTGGTTCTCAATTTTAAATAAGCAACTTCTTTTAAAATAAGAAGCCTTTTCCCATTTACTAAAATGTACTATAAAGGAATTGGTGACAAGTATTTATGTCTTGTCTCAACTCATTCCTTTTCTTGTGAAAAGATAATTGAATCTTACAACCCAGTAAATACTGTTTATTAATAATTTTGTTAATGAGATTTACTAAATGAACACTGTCAAGTTTCCATATATACAGAGGTTGTGCAGATTTATTTAAAAAATAATTCATGGACATTACCAGTCCTAATTTAGGTATCTGTTGCAAAATTTTCCTCAGTGGAAGTGTATTTCCGTGCTTCATGTGGAGGTGGATAGAGAAAAACAGCTGAAGTTGGTGCAAAAACTATGCTGATCCTACCTGCAGCTTGGAGCAATGGCATCAGCTTTTAAATATGGAAAGAAAAGATGAGGCCAATGGAGCTAATCAAATAAAAGACACAAACAGTGGGGAGCATGTGTATGCCATCATTTGTTACATGATGTAACAAGTGAAATGAAACCTTTTTTGTGACATTTAAATCTGAGGAAGATGACACTGCACACATTTCACATTTTCAAAACCCAAACCCAGAAAAGCATATACATGAAATTGCCATAGCAGTCCCCTGCTTTGGAAGGAAGGGTAAAGAAGTGTTCAACACTCAGTTTCATCTCTGTTACTGAAAAGGTTCATTACCATGGACTTCTTTTTCCCTATACACAAGTACTATTTATTAATATTGTGCAGATCATGGATTGGCAGTTTCAATGATTTACATTTGATCACCATAACACAATGCTGACTGAGTGGATTGTACACCTGTAAATTAGTCTGCTGAGAGAGAACCTCAATGAAAAGAAGGCTGTAATGGACAGAAGACACTTTCTCCAAATACAACGAATCCTATTTTCAGACTCCCTTGAATGTGCACCTTCTAAGGAAGCATCTGCCAACACTAATTAATACACACTACATCAACCAATCCAAATAAGCCTCCGGCAACTTAGGATACTAAGGACCCAAAAATTACTTCAAATTAACTTATTGAAGAGAGTTAACAACTGAAATAAAATTGCTATTAGCCTTGGTTTTAGAAAGAAAAATAAACAGTGTACTTGAAAAAAAAAATTATTTAATCCTTTCATCCCAAGTATATTGCACACTACAGGCTACCCCATTCTTCAGTTTCTCACACATTATACTTGGGATGCAAGAATCGTGGCATGCAACAACCATAAAGTTTGTGGAGAATGTATGTGGAACAAAGTCACCTCGCTGGCTATGAAATGCCACTATCAGTGAGTGTTTCACTACACATGGGGTATCTACGGAAATACTATATGGTATTTCAGGTGCTGGTTGGGTGATGTTAGGGGTTTTTGAATGCAGGGCAGCAGGGTGTGAACATGGCAGTTTGTCCTGATAAAGCAATCAGGCATGACTAACAAGATTGTTGTTTGTACAGCTCCTCCCTTGGGTAAGCCAGAATTTCCAGGGCAACAAGCACAAGGCATTTCCCCTTCCACACCCAAGGGGATCAACAACAGATCTCTATTTTCACTGTCCAAATAATAGAGCAATTAACTGGAGAAGCCTGAAGGAAACAAATCATGCCATCCAAGAGTCAACTGCTGAGCAATCTGACAAATGAAGAGTTGAGATTCTGCACTTCATGAGGAGATTAGTGCTGCTATTCGCCCAGTTTGGGGGCTGAACAGTAAGTGGCTGTACAACAACTCCCAGGTTCTAAAGGATGTGTTCAATAAGAAATACAGTAAGAACTATTCATGTCAGCTGCAAAAGAAGACTAGCACTTACTGACTGGAAAAGTAAAACTGTCTCTTAATTATATTTACAGTATCATGCTCATGGCCCATATTTTTCAGGTCTAGCATATTAATTCAAGTGCACAGAATTTCACCCTAAGTTATAGCAAATTTCACTGTTTAAGGAAAATCTATTTGATCCCAAAAAAGTCTGCTTCTGGTGAGTCAGACTAGCATAGAGGATGCACATACTAGAAAAGAACAGAGTGCATTTCTTCAACACACCACAAATGGGCTTCAGAAGCTTTCAGCACAGCTACTACAAAAATGGCTGAGTGAAAGAATGGAATGCTAACCCCCTCAGGACAGCAGAAAGCTGCGCAGCAAGCAGAGTACCACTGCATGGCAGGAAGGAGAAAGGGCTGTAATGTAGCTTGACCTACTCTTCCAATAGCTTGAGGTTATCCTAAGGTTTGGTGTTGGTGAGATTAAAAAAGGATCTTAAGAAGCAGAGGTTTTCAGACATGCTGGATGAATTCCAAAGCAAGTAATGACTTCTACTTTCTGTGGCACCTAAGCACCTTCAAGAGATCAAAAACCCATCCCAGTTTCATGAATGACCATTTTATTTTCATGTATTTCAGTAGTTACAAATATAGTAGTTGACTGAGTATTTGCTTCCTCCTCCCAAGTAGCTTTATTAAATAATCAAGTGGGTTTTAAAACATAGCTTTTAAGCACATTTTTGATTAGAAAAATATTTTTGTGAATCCTGGATCAGACAGATATTAATGCTTCCTCTCATACTTTGAAGTAATTTTACATGCTGGTATCTGAAACATATACTTTTTTATCTCTCCATAAGAAAAGAAATACAAGCATTTATTTCATACCAGTTCTATAAGTTTTGTATTTTCAGCTTGAAAACAGTTGGAAAAGTTTAGTTTGCTATACACATATATATATATATATACACCTCTAAATACACAAGATACTGCAATTCCTCAATTTAACACTACTCCTCTTACCTGAAGATGGTTACAAAAAAATAGTCTTAGTTGCTGTAACTTTTTTTACAAGTTGGATATGGTTACAAGATCCTGGATTACAAAATGCTTGATTCCATTAACTTTTAAACTGACAAATAGGTATTTTAGGTTGATATGCTTTAAAGTCATGTAGCTTGTAGCATTTGCCATCATAACAAAATATAAGAGAAAGTTAAAAACCAACTTTACACTTTTTACTTAAAAACCACATAAGAAATGCAATACGGAACATACTGAAATGGAAAATTTTCAACAAACAATATATAGTATTAACAATATGCAGAAGCACTAAGCAGCAATTTTTTTTCTTTGTAATACTGCTCCAGCAATTGTTTACTTCCTGTAGATTTAGGACTACAACTAACTGGTACTGCATGAAGAGATCTGCAGTTGAAATATTGACTTGAACAATAACCCACAGAAATTCTACTCCTTTAAGTAAAAGAAATGGGATTATTCTTACACTCATGTAAAAATTACTGTAAATTAAATCCCAACTTCCATATGATTTACCTTTATGAAGTCACATATACAACACTGCTATTTCTTAGGCTACCTAACAGAGCAAGTAGCCTCTAGATTTCCACAGGCAAAAGGCTGACAGTAAATCTTGAAATACTTTCTTATGAAAAACAACAAAAAAAATCCCAAACCCCAAACCCTTTGAAAGTGTTGTTAAAGCACTGTATTATGGTTTTAAACTCAAGTAATAAAGCATGCCCACAAGGCATTTCTTCCACCAATCCATGCTGCAACCAAGGGAACCAGCCCTATTACTGTATTATAAAACTAGACTATTACAGAGGGCTCTCCATCTCTCTATGCACCTTTGAACTCTAAAGACAACTGATTCATATTTGAATTTTAAAAAAGTAAAACTCAATTCAAGCATAGAAAGTTTCTGGGCAACCCCTATCTCACACTGACTCTTAAACAAACTTTGCTTTAGATACGACCTAGCTCTTTTATTTCGTCATGGGAGTAAAGTTTGGCCTTTGAAAATAATGAATACTTGAGATTAGCATGATCTTTAAATATCTGCCCTAGCCAAATGCTTTTACAGGGTTCTTTGTGCATCTTTCCAATCTGGCACAGACCTGCTCCCTAGGGAATTGTCACACGACCACCATCTTTGGGCTAAGCCTCATTTACAGAACACGGCCCATAGCAAAAAATGCCAAGCCCAAGTTTGAAGAATGATTTTGCTTACAAGAAACTTCCTGGCCTCATGTAGTCCAATACCCCTGCTCACACATGGTCAGCTGGAGCAGGCTGTCCTGCACAATGTCCAGTCAGGCTATGAGTATCCAGGGATAGCAACTCCTCAAACTCTTTAGGAAACCTGTTTCAGTGTTTGATCATCCTCTCAGTAAAAATCTGCTTCCTTGTGTTCAGATGGAACCCCTAGCTAACTTGTGTCCATTTAGTCCTGTCACTGAAAGCTACTGAGAAGAGCCTGGCTCCTCCATCTTCATTCGCTCCTGCCAGATGCCAAGATCTCCCCCAACTCTTTTCTTCCCCACGCCTGCAAGTTCCAGCTCTCTCAGCCTCTCATACATGATCCTGTGCTACAGCTGCTCCACTAAGTTTATATCCTTTAAGTGCCAGGGAGTCCAGCACTCTAGATGGATGCTCATCAGTGCTGAGTAACAAGGAAGGATCATCTCCCCTCACCTGCTAGCAAAGCTTTGGCCTCTGTTGCCACAAGACTTCATTGCCAGCTCACATTCAGTTTACTGGTCAGTTACTCCCCAGCGGAGCATTCCCCCTTATAGAACTCTGTGAGATTCCTGTGTCCAGTTCTTCAGCCTGTCAGGGCCCCTCAGAAAGGCAGTACCATCAGCTGGTTGCACTGCTACTCCTCCCAGTTTATGTGGTTTGTAAACTCCATCCCGTAATTCAGGTCATTAATGATGATGACTAGTATTGGCCCCAGCACTCAGCCAGAGGGTACACCACTACTGAGTTGTCTCCAACTGGGCTTTGCGCCACTGATTAAACCCCCTGTGCCCCCTCATTCAGCCAGCTTTTAATCCATCTCCCTTCCCACTTATCTAACCTGTACTTCACCAGTCTGCCTACTGATGTAGAAGGTAAACAACACATACTGTTCTCCCAAATCCCCAAAGCTCATTGTAGATGGCAGGAAGACTGGTCAAGCAAGATTTCCCAGATGTACAACTATGCTGACTACCCCGACCACCTTTTAGAAATGCTCTCCAGGAGGATTCTTCTCCATCATATTATCAAGGGCTTAGGCGAAGCTGATTAGCCTGTAGATTCCCAAATCTTCCTTCTTGGTTTTCTTGAAGAGTGGTATTTTCTCTTTTCTAGTCTACTGAAACATCTCTTAATCTCCCTGGCCATTCAAAGATAAGCAAGAGTGGCCCTGCAATGGCATTAGCCAGCTCCCTCAACACTTTGGGTGCAATCTGTCAGGCTCACAGAATTCCAGGTAAAGTGCACCCTAACCCAATCCTCCACCACCAAGGTTCCAGATTTCCCCACTAGTCTCAGGGTCCTGGAATTCCTGCATGGCTGTTTTACCGGTAGTGACTGATGCAAAGGCAGCACAGAGTACCTCAGCCTTCTCCATGTCATTGGTCACCAGGTTCCCTGCCCCATTTGACAGCAGGCTCACATCTTTGCTGTTCTTGTCCTTGAAGAACCCTTCTTGCTATTCTGCCTGAAGGCTGAGGAACTATCCCACAGCAAATGGCTACTCTGGCTCCTCAGGCCATGTGTCCTTTGCCACATCCACAATGCAGTCCTGACACTTCTGGAGGCAATAAAGAGAAGGCTTTCATTGCATAGCGGGGCTGGTCAGGAGTCCAAGCTAATTTTTCTGGCCTATGCTTTGTGCAGTGGAAGGCAACATACTGAAATGATCTCTCTCATGTGCTCTTTAAAATATTTATACCTTTGTGTATCTCTACTATGATCTGAAATTTCTGTATAAATGTGTAATATTATAGACGTGGTGAGGATATAAGAAATAACGTACTTGGAGGCTCAAGTACTGTATCAGAAATATGCACTGACTTTTGTAAAAAAATTACTGTAATTATATTAAGCAAAATAATGACTAAACATTGCTGATTAGGAAGATGTAAAACAAAATGAGTGGTTTTCCCTGTAATTTTTACTGCAGAATTCATCTGTATAACTTCTACTTAAACCCTTTTCTTCTCATGCAGCATTACAGTATTTTCCCCCCACCCATCCCACAAAACAAAAAAAACAAAGATTCCACTAGGTGTTACAGATTGCACTTTTAAAGCAGACTCGCCAGTCTTCTGCATTTCCAGTGTCCTATTTTAATCTGTTGACATACACAGTCTTCCATTTTATGAAACTGGAAGATTTCGCCTAAGTACTTCTTTTGATGCTGGAGAAATGTTATCTGGGAAAATTACTTCAAACTCTATAATTAAGTCTCCCCGTTGGTCAGGATTTTTGGGAAATGGCAAACCATATCCTATAATTCTTCTTCTCATCCCAGGCTTTACCACTTCATTGACTGTCATGGGTATGGTTCTTCCTTCTATCGTTGGCACATTGAAAGAGCTGCCACACAAAGCCTAAAAAAAGATTGTAATATGAGAAAAAGAAATTGGTCAGAACTTTTTTATACCTATAAATGAATTTGGATTATTTAAAAGTGACTAGAATTCTAAATAGCATTTCTCCTATGCACTTCTCAGATGTCAGAATTTTAATACACTGTTCCTCTCTTAAAAAGAGAAAACTTTAATTTGTCACTGAATATCACTGAATTTATGAATGTTACACAGTGGCTACTGGAAGGTAATGGGGCTCATATATCCTTCAAAGACTTTATCAAATAATAAGAGCTAAGCAGAATGAACTCCTCACTCATACTTCTCTACAGATGCCAGTCTTCTAAATTTCCACTGGAAATTTGGAATCCCATTTCACTTTTTGTTTGTTTACACTGCACAGGACTTTTTTCCTAATACATTATCAACCTCTATTATATCAAATTTCAGAACACTTAAGTGCCTATAAGCAGAGGCATATAAAATTTCACAGTTGTCTTATGTGAGTATTTGTGGTGCCTAAAGAAATTCAAACAACAATATTGTTGCACCAAAATTAGAACGTTACAGACCTTCTGCTTTATCCAACAGTTTCTTTTCATTACTAGGATGTCTGAGAATAAGATTTTGATTCCTGCAACTTCACCTGATTCAGCACACTTAGTATACACTGACAATGTCCAATTTACATAACAATGCAATGAGTCTAAATAGGCTTTTATCTGTGAAGGAACTGTATTACCCACATTAACATTAAATATTGTCTTTTCTCTCTCCCTCACTACTTTAAGTGCTTCACCTCACTTCACACTTATTGTAGAATCCCTTAAGGTAGCTTAATTCACACAAAGTTCATAATGAAATCAAGAGTTTATTTCTCCGCCTGATACTAATTAAGAAGAAAAAATACATTACACACACAGCTACCACACAGCTTTAACCATTGTATCATATTGTAATAACATCAAACACTTGGAGTTCTACCACAAGAGAAACTTACCTCCCTTAAGCTGATCTTAACAGGATAGACAATATTTGATCCATCTCTCTTGAAATGAGAGTGAGGTTTATCTTTAATGATAAAAACAATGTCAGCTGGAATCGTGTTGGGTGTTTCATCGCCTTCTTTTGGAAAAGTGATCTTGGTGCCTTCTTTCCATCCTCTTTTGATCTCAATAGTAAGGATTTTGTCCTCTGTTCGGACGCTTCTGCCATCTGGGTTAAGCCTTTTACGTGAAATCCTCATTCTTTTTGTGCAGCCATGATAGATCTCTTCCAGTGACACTTTAAGTTCATGGATTACAGGGGGATCTTGTTTACGACGTAACTGGTTGCCAACTGTATTCCTTTCCCTTGGAAAACCATTCATACTAAAACTAGTGAAGGATCCAAATGGGTCACCATCCACCTCCATGTCTTCAGTGTCTCTGCCACCAGGCATCCTCCTCCCAAAGAAGATCTCAAACGGATTTGTGCCACCAAAGAAAGCTGCAAATGTAGCATGTGGGTCTCCATGGAAGGAGTACCGGAAGGTACCACCCTGGCCATCAGATCCTCCAGCTCCTCCTTTAAGACCTAAATAGGAGAAATAAGGCAAGTTAAAAACAAATTGGGTATTAGTATAAGCTTTTCTGCTATACAGTGTAATGATATCCGGACTGATGAGTCAGAAAGATATTTGCAGTAGAGAGAAAGGTCTGCTTTTCAGGGAGGATTCACCATGAGAATGTGAGGTACTAACTAGCAATTCAATAGCTTGAACAGCAACAAGGTTTCTGAAGCTCTAGAATGACTTACTTCAGAAGAACAGGTATTCTGACACTGCCAATTTTATTTCACATGATTGAAAGCAGTTATTTTAATCAATTAGCATTTTAAGAGCAGAAGACAGGTTTGCTTGATTTGAACTCCTCTTGCTCTGCAAAGTGTTTTGGGAATTGCATCCTTCTACAAGGTCACTTCTGGGGAAAATTACTCACTATCATATGTGACATATTCCATAGCATCTATAGCTCAGCTGTAACTCAGTGTTAATTAGTTTTACCCATTTTCCTGCAATTTGTTCTGAGTAAAAGGTAACATGCCAACAGTCAAGCGCATATACTCTTTCTTAATATTTAATTTAGAATTCCAAAATTATCACAGCTTGTCTTCCTATGGTACAAAGCAAGCACAAATGCTGGGAACTCTCTTCAATGCAGCCACAAATAAAAGCATCATGGAACTTACTAAGATCCGTTTGGGTACAAAACCCCTTGTATACACTATCACTGTCTCTATGCAAAAAATCAGGAGGCTCTCAATAGTTTTGTTCCGTCTTTCACATGGAGAGATCTAAATCTCATTTCTTCATGCCAAGAACTCTCCCTGAAAATTCTCTTGTACTTTCTGTGCTCCCATTTCAAATCAAGCTAAAATCAATTTTTTTCAATGCCTCTTTCCCAATAAGTGATCAATTACTTCCTTGTAACAGTGCTCTTCTGCACTAACCATTTCAGGGTGCTTTCTCAGACTATTAGAAGGCTGAAAGTCTTCTTAAGATACTTTTGTCTTAAAGTAAACAGCCTTAAAGTCTTAAAGTTAAAATGCTTGTTTTTTAAACTTTTTTTTTTCAGTCTTAGACCAACTCAAAACTACAGCTGCTATCATACTTCTATAACCATAGAAAAGAGAAGGCTTACATTATGAGGGAGGCATTCTATAAATTTGAAAGAGGGGTTTGTAGGGGTTTTTTTTAGCTCAGTGTTCTCATACATAACCTTAATGTTGGGTATCGACACTAATCAACTAAGACATTAGACATTTCAATACCAGAGCAAAAGTACTTAACAAACTACAGTTTGTTGGATGTCAAACACCCTTCTGACACACTACTGTTAATGCCAAATATGCAGATCAGGGGATTCAATCTGTGATAGCAGGAGGACACCTCCTGGAATAGCTGGCCAGAAGTTACTGAAGGTACATCCAAGTTCCTGGCTGCAAAAACACTGAAGATTCCTCCTTCTTACAAACCCCAACCCTTTGCATTTCCATTAAAACCCTCTTAGAAGAGTTTAGAGAGTAACTGAGGCATCAGGAGGTATTCCCACATTCAACATTTTAAAAGATCATACTTTATATCTTTGCCCAAAATACTAAATAGTGCTATTTAAGTGTCCTTCTTTATAGTTGTAAAAAACATGGCCCCAGGCAAATAGCAATGGGCAGGCCTACTTGTCACAACGGAAGTAGTTATTTTAAAAGGAATTCCTGATACCATACACATTTATGGTATGAAGGGATGTTAATGACTTCCTCTGTTGCTCAATCATAAGACTGAAAGTCATGTCGGTCAAAAATTTAAAAAAATAAAAAAAGTCGTCCTCTCCAGATAACCATTTTAGGATAAACGTGACACTTCTGAGGCCTCATTCTCTTGGCATGTTATCACTGTTTACAATTAAAGCTAAAAAATTGTTCTGGTATTTCATGACATCAGCCAAATTCTTTCCTCTCTAGGCACAAAGCCAAGGACAACTACAGGCTGGACACCTGGGCTTTTGCTCAGAAGGACTGCTTTGCCTAGATCAAGCAGACTGGCCTTAAGCAAAAATTGAAAAAAAGAATACATGCCTTTTGAACTGCATCTCAAAAACTGCTCTGGCAAAGGAAGGCAGCAGTAAGAGATCACAGAAAGCTATTCATGGGTGATAGAAACTTTTTCTGTTCAGTAACTGTCAGGTATTTGGGGTTTGTACAAAACCCTATAAAATTAAGAAATTAAAACATTACCAGCATTAAAGCCCAGCAATGTATTTGATACTTAAAATCTCATGAGCAGAACAAATACATTGTAAATATGCTGTCTAAAGAGGAACACATACTATGTCTTCGCATGTTTACTTTGCTTCATTCAACATGATGAAAGTGACCAATCGAAGTATAACAGAGACATACATACCTTCTTCCCCAAACTGATCATAAATATCTCTCTTTTTGGGATCACTCAGCACTTCGTAGGCTTCTGCAACCTCTTTGAATTTTTCTTCTGCATGGGGGGATTTGTTCTTATCTGGATGCCATTTCAGTGCTTGTTTTCTGTAAGCCTTTTTGATATCCTCGTCAGAAGCCCCCTTTTCAATTCCCAGGATAGAATAGTAATCTTTCCCCATCCTGAGTGCTGGAGAAATTCAGATTTTCTTTGCTGTAAAGCAAGCAGCGTCCAGTGTCTTAGCAAGGTGGAGATGCTAGAGAAGGAAAAATAAAAAATTAAACTTTGAATCGAAACAAACAGAGCTGCTACAAAACAACAAACTCTACGCTACATTCAAGAAAGCCCAGAGAGCCCGTCCGTGTTTCATTCCCTGCCGCTTGGCTCATTTATAAAGGATTAGAGAGCGGGCACACAGATCCCTCCCCCGCAGGCCGTGTCTGCGCTCTTTCTAGAACGCCAAACCCCGCACGTCACTTCCCCGCCGCCCGGCCCGCGGCTCTCGCTGTCCCGCGCCTGCGCAGCAGCGCTCAGCGCCAGCCCGGCCCCGGCAGCGCCCGTGCGGAGCTGAAGGGGAAAGCGGAGCGGGAACAGCGCCGTGCACCGCCCAGCCCGGCACAATCCAGCCGCTCCCAGGGCTCCTCTGCCCCGAGCGACATGCTGAAGCCTACCTAGAGTAATTATAGCATTTTACTTCACTGTTTCTATAGAGACAGCTGTACATAACTCTTTTCCAAATATATCAACATGGAGCTGTACCCTTTCCAGCAAAGGCTATGAAGAATTTTACACCCATATCAACGACAAAGCTTCAGAAAACAAATTCTCCTCTCTTTAAAAACAAAATTAAGCCACCCTCAAGCACAGCTGACCATAGCCATGTACTATTAAGCAGTAAGAATGAATCTGAGAAAAAGAATACCACTTTGTTTACACCTCAAGCCACTAAACTAAAGCAGATCAAAATGTAAATCCTGTCTCAGCCTTTTCTATGGAATAGGAAATACCAAGATTATTATACAAGTATGGCAATATACTAAACAAATAGCTTTCATCTGATGAGATGCTAATAACAGAAAAATATTTGGTTCTTACATATTTTTTAAAAAATATATAAAACAAATTCTACTACTGAAGTATTTCTCATGGTCCATAGAGAAAATGCTATAAAGTTTTAGCCTGCATGATTTCTTTCGTACCTCTGTTAAGAGCTATAGGTCAAAAAAATTAGCTATGTTTATCAGTAGGGCAATGAACTACATGACAGATTAAAAAACTGAAAAATTACTCCTCCCTGGAATAAAGTTTTAGAATACAACACTTTGGGTATATCTAGACCTTCTCTGTATGAAGACAATTCTAGGATAAGTTATGAAGCAGATAATTAAGCTCTTCCGTCTAACAAGAAAACCCACTAATCCTCTGACTCAGGGAGCATTATATTTGAAGCTATTTTCTAGAACCTGCTCAAACTTGCAAGAGACTGATAAGAAGGGAGAGAAAATGCTTCCTTAACCAGAAAGTACTAGAAAAAGATGTGGGACTTTACTTTCACTTTCTTAGCTTGCGTCATCCTCCTAATCCTCATGCCATTATCTTTTCTTTCCCAATGTCAGCAATAGAATTTACTAGATTCCTTCCAGTGTTTCCACCTTGATGTCTTCCATCAGTACATCCATTTCCCAGAATCCTTGCATTTCAGAGCCTGCTGCTTTGTGTCCAAGTCCCACAGATCCGTGCAGTGTTTGTAACCATGGCCCCTGGGCTGTGAGCTCACGGCTTTGCTCCCGCAGCACTCAGAGCACAGAGCCCCAGCGATCCTACACAGCCCCAGTGCTCTCAGCCGTGACAAACCAGCAGTAGGGAGTCCTGCAAATCACTCAAGCCTTCCAGAGGCACTAAACTACACAGCTAGGAAATCAGTAAGGCCATAACCCAAGTCTTGATTTAGCATGATTCTGTAAGAAAGCTAAGGAACTTCTGAGACATACAAATCCAGTAAGATACCTGGCCAGGAAGCCACTTTAAAAACATAACAGAAAAAAACCCCTCACCATCACTTAACTTTCTTCCTCACCCTACCACATTAATTCTCCAACTGATATATCACATTATGACTCAATTAACCCTTTAGTTCTTTGCCTATACAGTCTTCAAATACAACAGCTACATTCCACTTCAGGCATACACAGAAAAATGTTATCATCATTCCAGTATGAAGTGGTATCTCTGAAGCTCTTGGTTATAGTCAACCCTGTAAAACAATATTCCACCAAAACAGGCAGTCTCAGACGTGACTCTGCTCTGACAAGCTACTTCAGGGTAATGTCATGGTACTCCTATTCTGTACTGAGAAAGTTAAAAGCCTGTATTTGTTCAGTGCTTTTTTACATCACTGGTTTTTGTTATAGTAGAAACTGGGAAAAAGAAAAAAAGGAATTTCAGTTCAAGCTTTTTAACGTTGACTGGGGGGGAAAATGGTACATTTTCAAATGTAACAAATTACTAAAATGCCAAATAGACTATTAAAAAATTTTCTTGTCAGGAAAACTGAGTAAAAATTTGAAAACATACAGGACTTGCCTAATACAAGCAATCTCTTACCTAGAAGGTTTTCTACATTCTTTGATCAAAACCTATGATGTTCACTTTTAATACTAAATTTCCTTTTTTTCACCTAAAAATGTGTATGAAATACATACTAGGAAACTGAGAATTATTCCTTCAACAGCTCCACTTTGGAGATAGAGTCTGACTACTGCATTCCACTTGAGAACTGTTGCTTTAAAATGTCGTTTCCATTATTCTCTCAGAACAACTACAGTTTAACTCACATACATATGGCCAAGAGCTATACATCTTGTTTGGCAGAAAGTGGGGGCAGGGGCATAGGAACAGTGCTGACAACATCAGCTTCGAATCAGCTGCTTTCTTTAAAAAAGCCTTTGCAACAAGTGAGAGAAATTATGGAAGCATTTGTAATAACATACTGAACTCAAATTATAGATTAATCATAAATTAGCACCAGCATGTTAAGGAAAAGCTTCTTGGCAGAACAGTGTCAATATTCCCTGAAGCTGAATAAAAATGCTCATTATTTGCTTTAAATTAAACCATTTCTTCTGTACTGCTCACTTATTAAACCACAGAAACAAAACTGAGAAAGACAGGACTAGATCACAGAACAAATCAAAGAGCAAACAAAACCACAAAGGCAAATTCCAGACAGATCACAACTATAAATACACATGTGCACATAAATGTCAAGGCGCAGGAGCCAAATCCCTCCCCAGGAAAAGCTTTCGCAATTAAGTGCACAATATTTGCAAACCCACAATAATGAATGGAATAAATTCATACTCATCTAGAATGGTTTGAAGAAAGCACACCCATATACAATAAAATAATTTCCTGTAACATCATCCATTGTTTTACCTGGAAAAAAAATCCTACAACTCTTCTCCCCACCATCTTTAACTGGATGTAGTTGCTGCCTGAGCTATGTTTGTACTTTATATACACTTTATACTGTGAATAAGACCTGGTACATGCAAGCCTCATTCATGAACTCTATAATTAAACAGAGTTTCACCACAGAAGTATTCAGTAGCTGGTATCATACACAGAAATAAGTTTTGGAGTTTACAACAGAAGCGACAATTAGTATAAAAAATATATCTAACAGAAAATGCAGACTGAAACCTGCAGAGCATCACAGTTCTTTCTAATTGATGGCCCTAAAAGAAAAGCTTCATTTAGTCATGCCCTTCATACCACAGTAAGAACCAAATTTATCAAATTTTTACTTGAGTTCTCTGTGGAAACTGCTACTGTGACAGAAGTAAAACGTTAACTGTACATAAGAATTCTGGGGCTGACTTTACATCTAAATGAATAATCATAAAAGCAAAGTGAAATGCCACATAACTTACAATAAATTCATTATATTTAGGTTACACCAGTCCTAGCATGAACAAATATGTTTTATATTTTTCATTGGCAGTATGTCTTTTAAAACAGTATTGATAATATTACTGGAACGTACATTAAATTCTGCCAACAGGCCAAAGGATATATTTTTAAGGTCTTTTGTGGAAAAGCTTACTTAAAATATACATTCCAGAAATTACATGAATTATTGAGTGTAAATTCTCAAAGCAGAGATACACTGTTACCACTTCTGAATCCCAAAAATGTATTTTTAAGCATGTGATTCACATAGTCTTCAATTTCATTTGAAAAAGACTACATGACAAGATGTTAGCAATTTTTTTAAAATTAGTTTTAACTTTCTTATTACTTTTTTTAACAACAGACCAAAAGTCAGAAATAAAATGTACAACTGAAAACATTCATCATACTTTAAAACTTACTATAGTTTATAATATGCTAAGTTATGGGTTGGGTCCTTCTCTTTAGGAAATTATTATTTCCATTACACACAGATCAGAACATAGCAAACTTACATCTCACACCTGACTCCTGTTAACTGAGTCACAATCTCTACTATGGCTGGAATACAAAAATACTCTTGGAATAAACATCCACATTTTAATTTTTCACTACTAAGAGGGAATGAACAACTACGTGAAAGCAAGCAGAGCTCTTGGGATTCAGCAGTGATGTACAGATTGATGAAAACACAGGACAGCACTTAGAAACTCAAAAGGAACCATCCAAAGTATGGCCACACAAAGCAACACAAAGAATTTCCACCTACAAGTTAAGACTTCCCCCTTCTAAAAGAATACACATTCCAAAGGTGCTTTTCAATTTCTTACTCAGATTCTGTGTCCATTTCAATCCCTACCCACGTATTCCTGTGAAGGGATTCTTGCTCAATTTGAGTGATGATCAGCAAAAATGCCAATCACACAAAACATTCACCAGGTTCTCTCCCGTAACTGACTATGCCTGTTCCACTACTAGGAACTTGAAGTAGTTAAGAATGTTCTCACATTCTTTTGCAAATATCTGTATGGAAAAGTGCAGTGTTTTGGTACAGAGAAATACCTCCTGTTATTAGCAAAAAACCCCCCACATTCACAACAAAGCTGAAGTTCTCTTTCCTCCTAGAAAATGTTTGATTTTAACAAGTTCTGCACAGTTTACTACTTAAATTTTAAGTCTGGGGCAAAGAAAACAGAAAAATACCCTAGCCAAACTTCTTTCTTTCAGTTTTACGTATAAAAAGCCTGGATTTTTGTCCCAACTACCTGCTGCTCTGACGGATATCACTCAGGAATTTGCCCCAGCCTGAAGGAATTCTGTCCTGAAATAGCCCATATGCAAATGAAGAGTTAGACTTAATCACATATTTATCACACTGTACTAGTCAGGTTTCTGACTCACATGTCACCAACCTTCTCATGTTGGTTATATAACAAGTAAAGATATTTAACATAATGAACAGCTTAATGCTTTGTGTATGCTCTGTTTCCCTCCAAGACTAGCTACTTTTAATTTGACTGTAAAAAGTCTTATAGCCCTTCTGTTAACTGTTTTAAGCAAACATACTGCTACAATCCAAGTCTTTCAGATTCTCAAGTGCCAACACACTGAATGTTATCAATACCATCTCAAATGACTAATTTACTGGATTTACTGGATGTACATATACTTTATACATAGCCAGGGGCTTCCATGCCCCACACTGTTTTCTCAGCATGAAGACTACACCACTTAGTAAAATATATGTTGTTCATAAAAGGTTTAAAAAGTACTGATTAATTCTGATCAGTGACAAAAAGACTACAAGATTTCTTGGTAGCCAGAAAATAAAACCAAAAAACCAACAAGTATTAGGAGATACTAGGACACAAAAATCCCAGAAAACATTACTCATGTAAACACTTCAGTACCAATAGTCCATCTACACTGTTAACACTCAGCTATTCTGCTTGCTTCAGCTCCCCCAAAGCATGTGTATTATTTAAAATAAAAAATGTTCAGAGAACCATAACAGATAATTTAAAAATGTAAGTATTTCCACGTGAGAAACAACTGAAGAGGATTGAATTCTTCAGTCTCCAAAAAAACACAGAAGTCACTAAGGTCTGCAAGGTCAACAAATGATGGAAGGAGGAAATTAATCTTTTATGGTCTACGCCCACTGCCAGAACCAAAGTGTAATCAGAAGAAGCTAGTTTAAATAATAAAATGAAGAAATTCTATAAGTGATAGAATTCCCTGCCAAAGGACACTAGAGACTCAATAATGATGTCAGTGGGACACTGAATAAATGTTACATAAGAGGCGCACTGCAAGTTTCTTAACAAAGAAACCAGAGCGGGAACGTCAGACAATTAAAAAAATACTGAAAAAATGTGTAGACCTCTACTTGTTTGTCCTGCAGATGTACTTACTATACAAAGATTGGAAAATAATGAATAAGGATACTATACTATAATACCTGTATTGTTTTCCACCTAAATAGAGAGGTGGTGTTTACCACAAATACACTTTTTAAAAACAGGCATTTAGTTGCACTTGTGAAGACATTTTCAGTAAACTGAGGCTTAATTTGACATTCACAGTCAAGAGATTCAGCCCCCTCCTGCAACACAAAATGGGCAGAAAATATCTCTAAAAATAAAAGGACAGAATGGGCAGCTCATTCTGCAGCCCAGCATTCCCCACGGCACAGCCCAGGGCCAGCTGGCACAAACCAAAGCACCATTTGCTCCGGGCTGGACACAAGGGCAGGCAGCTCAGACCCTGAGAACTGCGATTGGCTCCCAACCAGATCTTCCACCAATGAATCCCGGGGTAGGAGAACTTCTGTGACCTAATACTAGTGCTATGTACTGATTAACAGGAAAAGGACAATGGAAAACCCAGCACAAGTTTCCACAATAAGCCCTGCTGACCTTCCTTGAAGAAACTCGAGTTGAAGAAAGTGTTTAGAAGGCATTTATTTCAACACCCTACATAAGGTCAGTTATTGCAATTCTGACCCCCCCAGGAAACATTAGGATGGGCAGCATGTTTTATTTAATATCTACCTCGATGGCTGTAGTATAGCACATAGTCTCTTTTAGCCTTTCATCGGTAGAAGAAGGAAGGTATCTACCACCTGTAACTATTCACTGTTTATCTTAAGCAAAGTAGCAATTCCCCCATGCATAACAAAGTAACCCAATGGGCTTTTTTCCACCAAACAATACAAGTAATAACCTGCCGCTTTAGCAAAAATACAGAAACAATGAATCAGGGCACTTGTAGAATAAAGATATTCCTCACGGATTAGCTCTTGCAAAAAAGTCTCTGTGACTCTGGCACAGACACAACTCAGATGTGACCTGATCTGAACCTGAAGTCTGTCCTTCCAATGGTTCTCAGCCTATCACTAGGTATCTGGATTTGTTCTATTAAAAAAAAAAGAAAACAAAAAAAAACCAAAAAAAACCAAAAAAACCAAACAACCCACCAAACCACTGCCCCAACACACTGCCTGTTTGGAACATAACACATTATAGAAATATTTTCCTAACGATGAATACACTCCACAGGTTTACACAGAAGGCTGAGAAACTCATCTAGAATTTTATCACTACTTCAGTCATGTTCTGTAACTAAGGAACAGACAGAAGTCATGTCTGCAAGTTATTTTTTCTTCTAGCAAAAGCATTAGATTTTTTTCTGACATAATTAAAAAGCTATCAATGAGAAACAACTGATCGATACAGGCCACACACAAGACAGGGTGGGTGAAAGGTAGATGGAAGATGCTTGCACAGCCCCCATGCAAATTCTGCTAGTGTTTGTTGAGGTTTTTTCCCCTTCAATAATGTGAGAAGTTATTAGTTTCCAGTAGAAAATGAACTATTTTTTCAGCCTTGATGAAGAGATGAACTGCAAACACAATAAATCCAGCTGAAAAGCAACTCAGCTACACTGTATTGTTTTAATTGCTGTTACACTCATGCAAGATCAAGGTTATTAATGCACTACCAAATAAGGAACTGCCCACATTTTTGCTGTGGACATGTGATCCCACTGGTCTTACATAAGCAAGAGGAGATGCTCACACGAGATGCTTTTTCCAGAGTGTGCTCGTCAAAATCCCACCCAGCAGCTCTGATTCATGCAGCCAGTTTTACACGCAAGGCTGAAAACACACACACTGAACTGTGGTACAAAGACAGGAATTTAAAAAGGAGATGTCAGCACAACGCTGCTCAACATGAAAGGAGAACAGATGTCAATAAGAATGTACTTCACCTACAGGAGACAGAAAGACAAGCAGCCCTAGTTATATTTACTACAATCTGCTGTAAGAGAAGTCAAAATAGTTGCTCACTACTCTTTGCAATGTTTCAACCGCATCCCACAGCTAAGTTATGTTTCATAGCTGGTTTCTCCCTTCTTCATCAGCCTAGAAAAGTTTCAAGGTAAAAAGCAGTTCAACAGATCTACTTTGCAATTAATATCTTAAATTACTTTATTCCTCTAGATTAAATAGTGCATAGCTAGCTAAGAGGTAAAGGAGGTACAACATGGAAGGTACAACTCAGCAGAAAAATATCTAGGTGTTCTGAAGTGATACCAAATTTCAGTATCTATTCTACTAAGAAACTATCAGAATTCAGACTCAGAAAAGATTTCACTTTCTATGGTTGGGGTTTTTTTAAATTTATGTTATGATACACGAACAGTTTGTTTTAAAATAAGATGCTCTGACTCACAAATTAAAAAGTACAATTGTTAGCTTAATTAAACAGTATCAGAAAGAATACTACTAGAGATCTGGCCCGGGTAATAAGGAAGTACGCCAATCAAACTTTGGAGCAATCAAGCTTTTCCCACTTCAAGAAGAGAATTCTGAATATTAATTATGCCTTAAATAAAGTACTTACTCACTAATTAGCAGGTCTTAAATGCACTTTCTTCAGTGTATTCCTGACAGAGGGATACATTAAGACACTTCCATCCTCTACAGCTACTGCTGCATTAATCATTTGTTCTCCTTTCACAGTCTCTAAGTCCCCACCTCAGCCTTTCTTAATCCCTATTCATAGGTAACTTCCAGGACAGCTCCACTGCCCAACTTTTCAAGCAAGGCCTTTCACTATTCTCCCCCATCAGGGAAGAATTTTGCAGATGCTAACAGCAAATTCTCTGTGCTCTCAAAGCTTTCTTTCCCATGACATCGCCACAAAAACACCCAATCCCCTCGAACAAGTCAGTGCTGAGCACTGATGACACGATCGTGCTGACTAATATTATCCAGCTGCCTTTGGCACAACATTCTTTCAACAGAATGATCCAGTCTCTTTGCACACAGCAGCTGTATCTAGGGAAGAAGTGAGTGTTCTCTGACTTATCCTCCCATATCGGACATACCCAATGCAACGGTGGCTTAATGCCATCTGATAGCCTCCTGTAAGGTAATCGAAATTTTAAATCAAATACATATCAAACGAGATGCACAGGAGTAAAACGTGCAAGGGAAGAGCTCTAAACATTCTACATTTACACAGCTTCTCTATGAAGTTTTAATACACTAAAACCTTTTTCTAGGAAAGGCAGCATGACTAAATGTAAGCCCAAACCACCAGCTATGGCTTTTTTTCACCCCCAAACTCACTATGTAAGTTATCCAAATACTACCCAAATTGTGGATCTGAAAACTGTAACTACTACTTCAGTGCACATGTATTAAATATAAAAACTCATGACAGATCAACAGTTGTTTGGACAGGAAGCACATGCTCAATCTTCTCTCAGCAGTTATTTAAGGGAGATTCCTACTGATAATGCCACAGATCCTGGACACACTTTGCTGGTGCAGGAGTAGCAGCTGACAGGATCTGAATCAATTGATCTACACCTCCCAAAGTGAGGAAATCATCAGACACCGACTGCAGATTTCAGCCCAGCAGCAATGACATGCTACCCAGAGGGTTGCACAGGCAGCTTAAGAATTACATAAGAATTGTAATTACATTGTAATTGTAAAGAAATGTAATTCTTTACCTATTGAGCTTGTGAGAGGTCTCCTCACTTGTAACAGAGAAACACTTCTTTCAGGGCAGCCTTACCTTTTGGTCTGGTCACGACAGAGCAAAGTTGAAGCGAATTGTACAGGAGAAAAAAAAACGCAATCAACCCAGCAGAACTCAATGCATGCATGCACTGAAGTGGCTTTGGTTATGCAGAGGATTTGTGTCAGTTCCACACTTTTACAATGATGCTTTTGCAATACCTGAACTAAGATAGAAATACCCTGAGGACCTTTTCATAAAAGGATTCTTTCACACACAGCATATGATTACTTTTTTCCTCAGAACACCCATTACTTAAATCTGTGATAACCCACATAAATAAATGGTTTTCTGACTTGTCAGATATTTACACTCGCTGTTTCTCAGTCAATATACCCAGTAGAATATTTTAGTCTGATGATTACTGCAAAAACCAACCATTATGGCCTGAAAACCATGGGAGATGTCATAATCTAGTAAGTTCAGTTAAGGGAGACATTTTCCTCCAATCGCTAAAAGATACAGTGAAGGGAGTTTTTAAATATCCATATTCTTCTATTTCTTATACTGCCAACTATCTGTTAAGGCTCTGAAAGGTTAAGATGTTCACTTCTCTACTATTCAACCTTAGTAAGAATAGTTGCTGTATGAAGTGAACCTTATTTTGCACAACAAATGCTCTCATGCTCTGGCAGCCCAAGCAAACAACTACTTACACCAAGCACATTTAACTTCCTAGAAGGCATCGAGGAAAGAAGCAGTGGAGGCGACTCCTGCAAGTAAAAAAGCAGGACATCCTGCTGTATGCTGCTGTGACATGCCAGCAACAACCTACTCAAACAAGTACTGCAGTGAGCACTGTTAAGGGGTTAGATCCTCACCCTATTCCATTAACAGATTAAATGGAATGAATTAATCTCACAGGGATAATTTTCTTAACAGAAATATCACTTAATAAAAGGAAATTAAGATAAGAGTGCTTAAGAGATGTGGTTTTCTAGCAGATAGGTTGTGAGTGCCATCATGGGAAATACAGACAAATGCAAGTGTTAATAAAGATCATTAGATCAGCTTAGGAACAGTAAAAGTAATGGCAAAATATTTATATAGTGTACAATACTGTGAAATCGTTCTCCTCTTCAGTTTGCTAAATCTCATGTTCTGACTGTAAACCCTACAGTGACTTCAAGAATTGAGAAGATCGAGGAATAACAGACATACTAAGTATCACTCTCAGCTTTCAAATAAAGCATCACCTCAAAGAGTAGCAAAAAGCTGATTATAAACTCCTGAAAATTACCATTCGCCTATCATCAGTTGTTTATGAATTCAACTAGAACACTTACCATACCAGACAAAGAGTGTTTGTACTAGCCCATGGCATTATGACTGCTTAAAAATTATCAGCATTACAAGGCTACTGGCTTGTCTCACAGAACTTAGCAAAGACACACCAGCACATTTTGTAACTGTAAAACGCAAAGCACACTGATGATCCCCTTCATCCAGTCAGGAGAGAGCCATAAAACACATAGCCACTGGCCAGGACTGGTTTCAACGTGTCACAGTCAACTACTATTGCTCAACTCAAATTATACAAGTAAGTACTTGCCACACACAGTCAAACTATTAGTAGCTAAGAGAATGAACAAATAGTGTTTAGCAACAGCAGCAAAGAGCCAAGCATAAGGATTAAATTCCCACTCTCCAAGCGTAATCTAACTTTTTCCCCCAACCCCTCCAGCTAACACAGCTACATTATTGGAAAGTATAAGCTAATTCTTATGTACAGGCTTTTTCAGCAAAAGTATCAGAGCAGCAAGTTTCACCTGGCTGTAGCAATACACTGTCATCTGCCTAAAAGCATATAGCAATTTTTAACTTTGTGGAATGTATTACTCCTATAACCCTTCTTAACTGCACTACCTCGATAGCGTTATAGAGTTAAAAATCTAGCATTTTTTAGTCTCCTTTAGTGAAGTTACCTGCACTAGAGAATGCAGGATAATTTGAGCTCAGCAACACTGTGACTTTTAGTCTATTAAATTTATCCCAATTACAATCGCCTTAAGGCAGCATGGAACTACAAGGCAGGACTGAAGGACAGGGAAGGGAAAACACTGAGAGGTATTTTCTTTTGCGAATCCAAGAGTCCCTGCACACAGCCCCAAACCAGACCGAGTCCAAAACAGTTTCTCAAGTAAAAGCACTGACAACAAAAAACCAACACTCACTTAAGGCTGGAAGAGACCTACCACGCTTCAGTTTAAAAGCAGGTATGTTTAAAAAAAAAGGCATAACATTTATGGAAACCAGGAGCCGATGAAAAAGGAACAGTTGAATGCATAGAAATATTCTTTAAAAATTGTAAAGCATCTCCTCAGAATAGTACAGAACGCCGTCGTACAGCCGTTCCGCTCCTGTATTATGCAGTCTCTATTGCTAGGATTCCTAAGGAGATGTTCTACATCCTTATCCTGATGTGAAGCCTTTACAACACCGTCATCCCTATTCAGCATGACAGTTCATCCCCACCGGGTCACAGGACCTTAACAGGACCCAGATTAAAGCATTACAGACTCCCGTTTTTCATTAAAGCTTGTGCAGCCAAGAAAACAATACCCCAGCTGTAAAGATCGTACATTAACAACGAACATTTTCGGCTATGAAATAAACAGCCATGGACAACCGCAGAACGAAGAAAGCGAAGCTCCGCGAAAGGAGAAAGCTGGTCCCGTTTCGCGGGGTATGGAACGATCCAAAAATCCGTTCGAAACGAGCGGCCGCGCC
>NW_005054347.1:820315-859379 GCF_000277835.1 Geospiza fortis
GGCGCCCGCAGCCTGCTCGGACCGGTTGGGCGGCGCGGCGGCCTGCGGGGCCAGGGCGGCCCTGCGGAAGCTCTTTATCCCGCAGCTTTATTTGCAGCTTCTGCACCACGGGCGATGTTTTCGTCGCTTCTCGGGCGGAATGTTCGCCTTGTCTGTTAATAAGCGGTTGCGGTTTTGGCAGTATTAGAGGACGCGGTGTGGTCGGGTTTTGAAATTGTTTGGCCGGTGAGGCCCTGCTGTGAGATACCACGGTGTTTAGCGAAGAAGGCGTTGAGAAAGAAAATTCCCGTTCAGGAAAAAGGTTTTGGTGTTTAAAGGCCAAGTTTTCGGATGGGATTTTTTTTGTAGGTGAGGAAAATTGAGGAGGCTCTGCTGGTGAAGTATGAGCACAAGTTTTTAAAACACTAAAGAAAACCTCTATGAACAAAACTGGTTTCGGCCTTTTATTTATTTGCGGTCATTTTAATGTGCATTGTTTAAATCCCTGAAATCCTTTAGAAGGCGTGGAATGAACATGGGCCGAATTAATTATTTTTTTTCTTGGCTCACATCTGCCTTTTGTTTAGATTGCAGCGAAAATTGGCGGAGATGCTGGCACAGCAATGAATTCAAACGACTACGGTTACGGAGGGCAGAAAAGACCTCTCGAGGATGGAGGTACGCACTCATTCATGCTGCATTTATTTTTGTGGAGCATGGCCGCTGTGCTAGAAAGATAGTTTGTGGATTCGGTTTTTTTTTCCATAGCAGAGCATTAAAACATTTGTTCCCCTCATAGATCATGACATATTTTTTCATTTTCAGTTTAGTGGGGAAGTTTTAAATCATTGTGCTCTAACCTGAAGTGAATGTAAGCCTACTTTACAGTATTTTAAATGTAGTTTAAGTGCTGCAAATAGAAAAATGCATGCTGGGGAAAGGGACAGAAATATTCAGGTTGCAAAATATCTATGCAGGTGTCATTGAAGTCTTTTGTGGTTGTGTGGGATTGGTTACAACTCCTAAATTACAAGTAGGGCAGGAAGTGCTGGATTGTTTCATCAAATTTATTACTCCACTGTTTCAAATAAAAGTATTAATGCATTTCATTGTAAAAGCATAGGACTTTAAAAAAGCACAAGAAAGTAAACTTTCTACCTTGAAGACGCTTTTGTGTAGTGTAATAGTTCAGCCTACAGCATGTGTGAACCCTGATAAGATCATACTTAAATCCTCTGACTTGTTGCAGCTTTTTCGATTTGCCTTGCACTGCAGTAAAGTTTTCTCCTGAAATGTGTGTGTGTCCTCTTCTGTCTCTTACAGAGCATCCACTTTGAACTTAGCAGGGTTTGATATGGTTAATATACACACCAAATCCCATCTAAATTACAGGAAGAAATCTTTGAACTTGCTGAAATATTCTCATAGGTCTCACAAAAGGGAAATGCCTTTTTTTTTTCTTTTAAGAGGATTGAAACTCAGTCTACAGAATGTAACTAAGGCTTTATATCAGGATTTCTTGTGTCCTACAGTAAAGTTTTTTTTTTTCTATTAAAGGTGAGGTTTTTAATATACAAAAATGAGCTAATGATGCTTCAGATGATATATGTAATGTATTCTTTTTATTTTATGTGTAGATGGCTCTTGGACAAGTCCGAGCAGTACAACACACTGGGAGGGAATGCCCTCTCCTTTTAAAGGCAGGAATTTTTATTTATTACCTGTGTTTAGTATGTAAACATGACATAAACTAGTGGATCTTTCTGGATTGACACAAATATTTCTTGGAAAATGTGGCTGAGTTTTTGCTGCACAGAAATTATGATGGTTCATGTAGCCTTTATTTTGGGGTGGGAAGCATCTGAAGTGTTATCTTTTCAGATACAGGTTCATGATGCCTTTTATTTCTCTACTGTATGGAAAGGATTTGGACAGTAGTGATGTAGTTACTGTGAATCTGCTTTTTTTTTTTTTAAGTTTTATGCTATGAAATGCTTGATAATTGGATAGGGATTTCATATCGACGTTCAGATTGAGATTGCATTGCCATGTGATACTGTTGTATTTTCAGATGTTTGGTCTAGGTTTGTGGTCATTGTCAGAATTATTTTTTAAGTTATTGTTGATTTTTTTATGGATTTGATTTTTTTTTCTTTTTTTACTATAGAAGCATCATTAGCTTGAGCAGCCAACAAAGCTGGACTTTGTTCCTTGTCTTAGTTGAGTTTCAGTGACTGGGTATCTGTGAGCTATCTACACACAGTGCGTTCTGAAAGCTGCCTTTTGTTAAACTAATAGATACATGGAAAAACCTAACATCTTTTCAGCTATACTAACCAAGTGCTGAGTGTTCGTGAGATTCTTTCTTTTATTCAGATGATCAACTCCCTGAAATTGGAGGAGGAAAAAGAAAGAGAGGAAAAAAAAAAGGGGGCTAAAATGCACTGGAAATTTACAATTCACACTAAAAGGCTTAAAGACTTCCTGAATTTCTTGGCAAAAAAAATTTAAAAAATCTTAATTTTGCAGATCAACCAGATGCTAAGAAAGTTGCTCCCCAGAATGACTGTAAGTAATTTTTATTTTGTTGCCAAAAAACCCGTAACAAGTGTAACATTGTCAGAACAACAGTTTGAAAGTGTTCTGGTAGGTGACACTTGAATAAGTGAGACCCAAAAAATGGCTGGGGGTTTGTCTTACGTTGCTGAAGCAGCACGAGTCTGCCTGGTAAAAGTGACAGTGGTGGTAGCAACAGTAGAGAGTCTTTATAGTTTTTAAACCTTTTGATAACACTTCTTAAAAGTAAACTTGGACAAAAGTTAGATACAATTGAGTTTTGTTATCAAAGGAGAAGCATAGTTGTAAGCTATACTACTTGTTTGAATTTAATTTTAACAATTTTTTTATAGCTTTTGGAAATCAGCTACCACCAATGCATCAGCAGCAAAGGTAAGAGTTTTACATTACATCTTACATATGATTTTTTTTGAAACAAAGCAGTTTCAAGCAATTTTTCTGAGAAAATTGTATCAACACAGGAAGCATTTATTCTTTGTGTGATCTGTTGAAGTGTAGCTTTAGCAAGTCCCAAGTTATACAGTTAAAATGTACGTACGTTGCTCTCCCTTTCTTTCTCCACGGCCTAGGCTGTGGATTGAGCTTAATAAAAGGAGAATATATTGGCTGGTTTCTCTACTTCAGCATAGGTAGCGTAGCTAGAAGTTGGAAGCAGATCTGAAGAGAATGATGATGCCGTCTTGTAAACAAAACCAAAACTGAACGGCCTAAAACCAAATAAAAGAATTTAGACTACAACTTCATTGTTTTCTCCACTCATTTCTGACCTAAACAACTAGATCCAGCTGTTATTCTTGTGCTTTGGACACTTCTGAGATACCAGAATTTGCAACATCCTTTGATGGTATACAGATGAAACTTAAAATGCTACAGAAAAGTAACCTTTTTTGTACTGCACATCTGTTAATAGAGTGAAGGAAAACTTCTGACTGATTTGTACAATACTTGAACCTTTTGTGTTGTTTCTGTGTGTTGTCAGCTTATGTAGAACTGTGCTTACATAATGACTTTTAAAGTTACTGGGAGGCAAGTAAGCCAGGGTGATGGTGGGGCAGTAGTTTGATTTAGTTTAATGGGAGGATAAATGTAAATGTGATGCTGGTTTGTTCTCTGCATGGTCATGTCTTTGTTTAACGTTGGCTGTAGGTCTGTGATGACAGAGGAGTACAAAGTTCCAGATGGGATGGTTGGATTCAGTAAGTACCATGGGTGTGCTCTTGTAGTGTAGTGGGGGATGTTAGCAGACGCTGTTAGTACAAATAACCTTTCTGTGTTTTCTTCCCCAAGTAATTGGCAGAGGTGGAGAGCAGATCTCACGCATACAGCAGGAGTCTGGCTGTAAAATACAGATTGCACCTGGTAACTATTTGTGGGGGGGTTTAACTTGTCTGTCTGGGGGAATGGGGAGGGGGGTGGTTGGTAGGAAGTCCAGAAGATTGCTCATTGCTTCTCATTGCCTGAACCTTCATTTAAGATACAGGTGAAATTTTTTTGTGCTAATCACAACTATGATGGGCTAAAGAAATGCAAAATGGGATACAATGATTATTCTACTTCATTGAATATGAAAATCCAGTAGTTTGTGTATTATGGTTAATTTCATAATCTCTTTCTGACTTAACGCTGCTGATAAGTTGGCTGTTTTTATGTTTGCAGATAGTGGAGGCCTGCCTGAAAGATCTTGTATGCTAACTGGGACACCAGAGTCTGTTCAGTAAGTATTTTTAACTGATGTCAGGACTGTAACCATGATTTTACTCTCATGGCAGCTAACCTGACACATGTTTTAAAGATATACTTGCTTTTGTCCATTGTTGTGGTAGTGGTTACAAGTACAAATGTCCTTACTTTGCATGCTGAATCAAGCAGCAGCTTTTGTTCTGAATTAAGCTTTGATGAGTGTAACTATATTCAGGGACCTTGAGGAGATAACTTCATTAAATATGATTGGTAAAGGACCATCGTTTAAATTACAATATTGGGGTGGGTTTATTACTTTGCAGTTAGTTTTTTAAGTTACTTTTGCAGATTGAGATTGCTTCATATTTCGTAGTGATAATAACCATAATTCTTTTGAAGAAACTTGAAATTTTAAAAATTGCCAAGCAGAATAGATGTGGGCAAGAGGTACTTGCAGGGATACGTATTTATGAATGTGTGTTTTCTTTCACAGGTCAGCAAAAAGATTGCTTGATCAGATAGTTGAAAAGGGAAGACCTACACCTGGATTTCATCATGGTGATGGACCTGGAAATGCAGTCCAAGAAATTATGATTCCAGCAAGTAAAGCAGGATTAGTTATTGGGAAAGGTGGAGAGACAATTAAACAATTACAGGTATATATGTATCATCTTTTAAATATGATGATTCTGAATGTGGATTTGAGTGAGTCTTGACCTCCCTTTTGTCATATAGGAGCGGGCAGGTGTCAAAATGGTCATGATTCAAGATGGTCCACAGAACACTGGTGCAGACAAGCCCCTTAGGATAACTGGAGACCCTTATAAAGTTCAGGTAAGAAGTGCCACTCAATTAAATGCATTTTAAAATCTGTTTGGATGTTGCAATACCTGAACTAACTTTTGTTCTTCTTTTAGCAAGCCAAGGAAATGGTGCTGGAGTTAATTCGTGATCAAGGTGGCTTTAGAGAGGTGCGCAACGAATATGGGTCAAGAATAGGAGGAAATGAAGGGATAGACGTAAGCATGGTTGAAAAACTTGTTCACTGTATTTTGAGATGTTAACTTTAAAATGTTAAATTGGGTAATACCACTGAAAGCTTTTAACCAGATTTCAAAAGTTAATTGTAGCATGTAAGTATTACTTGAACATTGCTGAATTTACAACGCTAACTTATGCGCAGCATTCACTTTACATTGCCAGCAGTTATGAATAATTTCAAGCAGCTGGAGTTTTTTTATATAATAAGCAAGTAAATTTTATGGTCAAGTATATCATGTTACAGCATTATTGAAAATTGACTTTGGCCTTTAGATCTTCTTTAAGGCCAGCTGTTAATGCAAGTCACAAGCTAGTAACTTCATCAGGGAGAGGCTTAAAGCTTCATCTGCTAGAATCTGCCTTTTAGATACTCTGTAAATTCTTTCTTTCTTTTTTATTCTGAGAAGCGTAAAATCCTCTGGAATTACCACCACTATGAGAACTTCTAAAGCATAGGATCACTTTCTTTTTAATGGTTTAGTCCAGTATGTGCTAGGCTTGTGACTTGGTAATAAAAAATCCATCCTTGAAAAAGCCTGAAGTGGCATTGGTCTTGCCCTAGTTAACAACTCTAACCCTTTCATTATGTGGACTATTTAGTAATATCTGTGTGATCAACATCTTGTTTGGGTTTTTTTTTTAGGTTCCAATACCACGATTTGCTGTAGGTATTGTAATTGGAAGAAATGGAGAGATGATTAAGAAGATCCAGAACGATGCTGGTGTTAGGATTCAGTTCAAGCCAGGTTTGTAACATGTTCATAAGTTTTTGTGACTTAAATGTGAATTTACTGCATTGCATATACTGGAATAGTTCGTTTTTATTCCAGATGATGGAACAACTCCAGATAGAATAGCCCAGATCACAGGGCCTCCTGACAGATGTCAGCATGCTGCAGAAATTATTACAGATCTCCTTCGCAGTGTTCAGGTTGGGTAACGTTGTTCAGTGTTTAAAATCTCCTGCCCACCTTTTGGAAAGACCCAAAGTTTTCCAAAAGTGGGTGTAACTAGAAAAAATAATTTAGTTGTGCCATTTGAATCTACTTCAAAGTTTGGTCTGGAATATGAATGTTTACAGTTGCAGTTTTGCAAGTGACCATACTGATTCAAAGTCATGGCATTTCTTGATGTGTCTGGTTTTAGAGCTGGTCCTTGTTTTGTGTTAATTGCTAATATGCTCTTACTTTTGGTTGTAATCAGTGATTAAAAAGCTTGTTGTTAGATGAGCCCCACTGCTGCATTTACAGAAGGCAGACAAAAATGATATCTTTGGATGTGTGAAATTTCTGCTTGCTTCTACATCCTTTCCTCCTTCATCTTTCATATGCAGAATTGTACAGAATGTTTTTTAGAATTTAATTTAGGCCTTTCATAAAAGGTACTGCTTCAACTACCAAAATTGTCTGAGTAGTGAATCAGTTTTTTCTTAACAATGATGTAATATAACTTGTTTGCATTATTTGTTTGCAGTGATTTTATAGAACATGCTCATTTGTTGCTGCTTCTTTTTAGGCTGGTAACCCTGGTGGACCAGGACCTGGTGGTCGAGGAAGGGGTAGAGGCCAAGGCAACTGGAACATGGGGCCTCCTGGTGGATTACAGGAGTTCAATTTCATTGTCCCTACTGGCAAAACTGGATTAATTATTGGGAAAGGTAATACAACTTATATATGTACCTTACATGTTACTTTAAAAACCACTCAGCTTCTCTGTTTGGACAAACGCCATGCTACAGAGATTTAAGATTAGTATGATGCTAATAATGCTGAGTTTATATGTTTAATTGGGTCCCTTCCAACTCAGAATATTTTGTGTTTCTATGATTTTGTAAAAATTTTTAATTGCCCAATTTCCCCTGTTTTGAAGACTTTGTATATACTAATGGTACACATAACTTCTCTGCATCCTGTAAGAGAAGGAGCCAGTTACCTTGTCAGCCTCTGTGGGGCTCATTTGGGCTTCCTTGCCCCTTTATAGGGAGGTTGGGTTTTAAGTTTATATTTACTGATAACCATGTGTGTCAGTTGTTATTAATGTCTAATATTAGATGTTTACATAAAAATACATAGAAGATTGTAGAAATTCTTTGCTGCTGTTTCTAAGTAACATTTTTATAACCTTTAAAATAATTATTTTACTTGTTTATTGATATTAAAGCTCTACACTACACTGAAGAGACTTTAATTGTTGGAATGTTCTTGAACAGCTCATAAGAATAGGTGCCTTTTCATGTCTTTTTGGCTTCTTTGCAGTTGACTTTCTCTGATGTGAATCAGTATTTTTTGCTTTGATGCACATCATAAAAACTCTGTATTGCGTTGTAGGTGGTGAAACTATTAAAAGTATAAGCCAACAGTCTGGTGCTAGAATAGAACTTCAGAGAAATCCTCCACCTAATGCAGATCCAAACATGAAGATGTTTACTATCCGTGGAACACCCCAGCAAATAGATTATGCACGACAACTTATAGAAGAAAAGATTGGAGTGAGTGGATAAATAACTGCTTTTTTGTTTACTGTTGGAGCTAAACAGAGCAGAAAGCAAGTCTCCTTTGTGGAGATTGCACTTTCCTTTCACCTCCCAGATTAATGTAATCAGATAATAAATTTATAATAATGGTCATCTGGATTTAAAGTAATATAACAAAATATTGAAAAGAAACAGTTCATCTCGTCAACATCTTACAGTGTGCTCTTGAAAATGCCAATTCTATGTATATGAAAAAATTCTTAAGTTTAAAGATGTCGGTGATACTAAATTGTGCGTTTTGTTTTTCAGTCCCAGTATGTTTGGGCAAAGTTCTAATCAAAGTTACACTTTCAGTTTCACAGCGTTTTTGTTTGCATGTGTGTGCATGTCATCAAATTACTAAACGCTTCTTGTGCCTGATCTTACAAGCAGGTTTAGTTAGTCAGATTTAGATGTATTGAGTTAGTTTAGAACTGATAGTCTCGTTAGTGTGTGGGGAGTTTAGTGCAACTTGTGGAAAAATCTGCGGGTTTTTGTAAAATCCTTCACTTCCTCAAGAAGGAACTGAAATAAATGCAGGTTTTTAGTTGCTATTACTGCCACAGCTGCCTCTAATTACCTCTAAGCCTAATCAATCTTTAAATAGCCTGCTTTCTCCAGGGAACTGTCTTTTAAACCAGTCAAACCTTTTAGATGTTCTTTGAGTGTTCGGATAAATGCTTTTAAAATGCTGAAAAATGGAGAACCTCAAGGTGTATTTTCATCTGTATCTCACCCTTGTTACAGGGTCCAGTGAATCCATTGGGTCCACCTGTTCCCCATGGTCCCCATGGTGTTGTTCCTGGCCCGCATGGACCTCCTGGGCCACCAGGTCCTGGTGCTCCCATGGGACCATATAATCCAGCTCCTTACAACCCAGGCCCTCCTGGTCCTGCACCTCAGTGAGTATTGCTTCAGTTTACTTTCCTCTGTGTGGGGTGACCCTGGGACTGCCTTTCACTGTGTGTGTCTGATCTTTTATAGTGGTCCTCCAGCTCCATATGCTCCACAGGGATGGGGAAATGCTTATCCACACTGGCAGCCACCAAACCCACCAGACCCAGGTAAGAAATGCACAGCTCTACTGTAGTGTTGGAATATTTCAGGTATATCCATTCTGTCCTTACAAGTATATGCATTGTACAGTTACTTGTGTTACACTCCTAAAGCTGAAAATCTCCTGTTTTTCTGGCTTTTTTTCACTGATTGTCACTTTACTTATGTTTTGCGCTTTCCATATGTGGCTTGTGAAATGTTGAAATTTAACTGTTACAGTTGAGTATGTTTTTTTACAAATGTTATTGATACTGCATCACTATTTATGATAGTTTTTGCAAGTCTTGGTTCACTGATTTTGTGCAATTCAGTTTTCTTAAAATCAATGTTTTTGCATAAAGTTCTGTAATAAGGATGTCTTTAATAGTAAATGACTTTTGTATTTTATTTTAAACAGTCTTTACTGATTTGTCTTTTTGCCATTAATGCTATGATATTTCTAGGTTTTGCTCTATTACAATTACTTTTAAGAGTCTGATGCTCCAGTGTATTTTGTTGGCTCCCTTTTGAGGGCTAAAACCTTGGTGAATTGCTGTTAATACAGTAAAACTAGTTAGGGTTGTGTATTTTGAGCTTTTGCTTATCATAGTTTTGTATTTTCTTCTGAAACCTATCTTTGTAGAATTTGTTTCTTCTATTTCTGTTTATCTTTGTCGAGATTGGAAGTTCTTACTTAATTACAACTTCCAAAGTTGTAGTATCCTGCTTTTCTTAAAGTTTACATCCTTTGGTTGGACTAGAGGATATGGGGAAATGGAACATCAGCCACAGAAGGCATGGTAAGGCTAGATGCTTGAGTTTGTTGTACCTCATTTGTTTGAGGTGGAATTGTAATTCCTCACAATTTGAGCCGAAAGATCTCAATTCTATTTTTGTTATCAAAAATATTTTATGATAGCCACTGTTCCTGCCATAGATTCTGTTAGTGGAGAAGGGACTCCATGTATGTATCACATTATCTCTTTGCAAAGAGCCCTTGCTGGTTTTAGTTCCCAAACTTCTGCACAAGGTAGCTCTGCACGTTTTCAGTTTAGTGTTTAAAATGCCTGCTGACTTCATTTAGAAGTAGATGGCTCAGAGTGCCTAGTCTCAGCATAGCAAAGTATTTAATGCAAAACTACTGCCAAAAAGTTTCAGCCTGTTTCACACTACCTTTTTTACTCTTCTGAAGTTACTTATCTACATAAAGGCTGGGTAAGAAACCATGGCAAATATTCCCTTGATGTCATTTGATGATTCTGTAACTGTTCTTTTCATAAATACTTCTCTTAAAAATCTAATGAAGTTCTCATATGTGCAGTTGAAGTTGGTGTTTCTTTTGACTAGCATTTCTTTGAATGATGTTTCTAAAATTTTCACTTACTTACTCATTCCAGTGTAACAAATGGGTTATTTTAGTACTTTTTTCAGAAGTGCTTTCTCCAGAACTGTGCTTGCCCTTGTCATGTGAAAGTGGAGCTAGTTACTACAGTCAAGTTTCTTTGGAAATTTAATGAATCCAGCTCTGTTCTTCTACTCTAGAGAAGTAGCTAAGGAGGAGGGGGAGGAATTGAGCAATGGCTTATTTGATATTTGCAGGTAACCTTAGAATATAGGAAGTGTTAATTTAAATCCACTATTGTTGATGGAAGCAGTGCAATTTAAACAGAAAGTAGTGTGTTAACTTTTTTTTGTGTGCATTTGAAGTCGTTACATCTGACTTTTGTCACAGGATTTCATTTAGCATTAATTTGTTGTTCTGGGTTCTTCTTGGATGCCTTTTTCAGGGGAATTAATCTTCCATCACTCACTGCCTTACCTGTTTCACGTTTAGGGAGGATTGTATTTCCATTCCCATGTATAGTTACTGTAAAGTATCAGTTGTGTCCATGTCTTTTTGTGAAATTCTCTCCTCACTTGGCTGAGTTTCTTTGCCGATACTTTTACTCTTTAAGACTGCAGATACTGCTTGCAAATATATGCTGGTTGTGTAAAACATACTATGTTCTCTAATAGTAGATTTTCAGGTATTGTCAGTTGCCAATCTTGTAATGTAATTAATCTGTGATTCAGCAAGAATAAGCCATTCCTAAAGGCTAAGTGTAAGAAACAGAGGAATAAAACCCTAGGAAGCAGCGTCATTGGCCTACCTAGATGTAGATAAAAATAAGGAATCATGGAGGTAGATGCAGAAGATGCAACTGTTTCTATGATTTGTTACATTAAAAAGTTGTAAGTAAACAGTGATACTTAATAGTCGTGTGTATGTGGATTCAGGTTCTTAAAATGCTGTGTGTTTCTCTATTTTACTGTTACCTTAAAGTTTAACTGACAAGCATTGCAAACACCTAGTAAGTCTTGTATTCTTCTGTTTCAGAAATATGTATTTGGCATGCCTCCTCCACCGGTGCCAGTGTCATTAGCGTGAGGTTCTAACAAAAGTAAAACCACTGAAATCGTTTGGTGCTAGAATGATACATTGCTGCTGCCATGTACTGACATGACTGTTTATTTAAACTTAAAAAATCTGTTTCTATTTACCACATGTAAGATTAATAAGTGGCATTGTAGTAGTAAAGGTTCTAAAGTTATTTTATCTCAACAGCTCTATGAAAGTACACTTTGTATATTACATTGGTCTGAAACCTGATCAAAAGTTTATGCTAGAGAGAAAAAGTACTTTAAGGACTTACATGGATATTTTGTTTAGATGGATTTTTCCTTGGAGAATGCTTAGGACAGGATTAAATGAGGACAGTATTCTGTTCATAGTAGTGCTATTATAAATGCTGATGTTCTGTTTTCATAGGTAAGCCAGGAACAGATCCCAATTCAGCAGCGTGGGCAGCTTATTATGCTCACTATTATCAGCAGCAAGCACAGCCACCACCTGCAGCCCCTCCTGGTGGACCAGCTACAACCCAAACCAATGGACAAGGTAGATATTGAGTGAAATGGGCACATTTCTCATTGCTGCAGGTGTAAATACCCAGGTGTAAATTATTTTTTATTGTTGTCCTCCTGTGTCAGGTAAATTTATTTTAAGCAGCTGGTTTTCTTGGAAAACTATTGCTTGTAGCCTTCAATATTGGTTTTCATAATTTCAGCAGTAACAAGGGTAACGTATTTATCTTGGAATATACTCCAAAGAGAATTTTGCTGCAATGTGGGCTGACTTAATGACTACATAGAGCAGTCATAAATAAAAATGTAATGAGCTAAGCTGTCAGTTGTCATTTCCTTAAATGGTTGCATCACTTCCAGTGGGTTTAGGACAATTACAATTGTGGTATTTGGTTGTATTATTTTAATTTTTGTGCCTGGCTGAGGCTTACCACTTGAATTTTGGTATTTTGTATTGCTAGTGGTATGCCCTTCCTGAATCTTGAAAACATGTCTTTTTTTACTAGTAGTTTCTAGTTGTAGTAGCTTGTACCAAAAAGGTTTATAGTGTCAAATTTGAGTTATGTGGGACTGTTACTGAAAATTTCAGTGGATTATTTGGATTATGTGTGAAACAAACCCCAGTAATTTTAGTTTAACTATTTTTGATGTAATTTAGGAGATCAGCCAAATCCAGCACCAGCAGGGCAGGTTGACTATACCAAGGCCTGGGAGGAGTACTACAAAAAAATGGGTAAGTGTGCAGGGGGTTTTCTGTTGTTTTTTCTGTTCCACGTTCACAGTGGAATGTTTTAGCAAACTTGTCTATTATGCTGGATGACGGCTTTTACCCCCAAAAAATTGAAATGCACAGTCATGTCTTCTGAACCAAATACTGCTGATAAGCAGACTTGAAATTTTGTTCTGTTTTTAGGCATTTCATGGTGCTCAGGCTAGTAATCAGCTTTACAAAAATGCTTCAAACTTAATGAGATGTCTGATTATTGGGAAACAGCAACTTTTAAATGTTTCAATCTGAATATTTTAAAGTACATTTCCTAAGTTTTGAAGTTCACTTTGATCTACTTTATGAAGCTATTGTTTTTTTATGTTTGGTAATTGTTTCCCAATTCTCTTCAGATTAGATATGATTTTTTTTCTTGTGCTTTGCTTTCTGTGTTTCCATGTTACTATGCTAAAGCATCATCATTAGCTGTCATTTATACTGTGCCTTTTCTAAAATGGTATTTGCTTTGCAGCACTTTAGAGCTGTGTTTAAACTGCAGATTATATGTTGTTGGTAGCTTTCTTTATAAAAATGAAATTAATGTGCTGGTTAACTTGATTATTTCATTATTTTGTTTATAAGGAAAGAGTATGTGGTTTTCATGCACTGGCAGAAGGTATCATTACCTTTTAAATGATGGTCATGTTCTGTCTGTGGCGTCCTGCCATGGATACTGCAGGACATGGAGGGCTGGGCACTGAGCACCAGTGGCCTTAGGAATGCCAGTGCTTTCCCTGATATCTGACTAGACATACAGCACCATCTGGTTTGGGTTTGGTGGCTGTTCTGCTGTCTTCCTACTGCACTCAGTTTTCTCATGGAATATTAAAAGCATTCAGATTTAAGATCAATAACATGCATAATTCCTCTTACAAGCCTTCTGCTGTATTGATAATTATTTGCCAAGACATAACTATCTTTATTTTTTATTTTGGCACAGTAGAAGTGATCAATTCTACATAAAATACATAATGAGTATTTAGTTCAACAACGGTGTATCAGACTAAGAAAATTACACCTCCCAAACATGTGATTTCTAAGATAATAGGCCTTCCCATTTTTCTTCTTCCTGGTTCATTCAGCTATTTTCAGTTTACTGTCTCTGTTAGTTTGGCTCACATTCTGAAATGCAGACTTGTGGGTGGCTTTCACTTTTTTTAAAATAATGTAATTTGTTGGTAGGCTCTCTGCTATCTTTCTAATTTGCTGTCTTGGAAAGCAGAGTCTGGGTTGCACTAGTCTTGCACTTGCACAGATTAAAAAATAGCAAGTTACAAGGTGTTGGGATAGAGTTTATGGGAGCAATTCCAAAGAGGAGTGTGAGCCAAAAAACACATTGGGAGATAAAAAACAGTTGGTCTTAAAATGTAAAATGTGAAAAATGCCAACACAGTCTTACAAGAGGAAAAACACAAGGGCAGTTCTCATCTTAATTCCTTTTTCTAGTTCAGATTGAGTTCTTTGCCTGAAGGAGAGCTCTTGATGGCTGGACCTACATAACTGATCTGTAAATCATGAGAACTTATTGCTGCAGAGTCTTGTTGTGGTAGATACCATTTATCTTTAAAGCCACTTAAAAAAGAGGAATTCAGCTGGAGTTGACATAATGCTACGTGGTGCTGCTTTTCCTCACCTCGTGGACAGTAGAAGGTCAGGGAAGGCTGTCCACCCGCAAGTTCTTGTGGTCTCCAGGCTTTCCAGTACCATTTGTTCTTCCTGTAGTAGTGTCCCCATTAACTTGTGCCAAAGGATGGCAATTACAAGTCACTTGCTCTTTGAAGACTCAGGTTTTTCACAACACAGATGATTTCACCAAACATGGTTAGGGAGCCCTGTCAGTTCTGGTTTTGCTGCTGAAAAAAACTGGTTTGATAATCCTTGTGGGAAGCTGAACAAGTTGCCAGTGATATTGCAGTTGGGTGTTTTGGATTTTCTTGTACTTAACTAAGTATGAGTGATCTGAAAATGCGAAAAAACTCCAGAATATGCCCATCCAAACAATAATGTTGTTTACAAAGTGACTTCCTACTGGTGTGATATGACTCTGCTAATCATAGGGAACACTTCACTGTATTTTTCACTGAACAGTGACTTGATTATTAACCTGTTTCCTGAGTTAGAAATACAGTGGCAAAGTCCATCTCCATTTTCAGACCCTCATTTCAGGGGCTGCTGCTTTGAGTAGCAAATAGTCCAAAAAGTCTCTCATAGATAGCAGTTCCCTTTAAACATGAAGTCATCATGATCATTAGTAAATGATCTGTATGTCACTGTCAGAATTGTTAACTTTATCAGTAATTTCCATATACTGTGGGCTTGACTTACAGTTAAAGGATTCAATAATAAAATAGGAGTGTTTTTAAAAGATTCCTCAGCATTGTAGTGGAAAGGAGAAACAAAACAGTTTACTTTTACTAGAATCACCTTTGATAATGTTGAACTATAAAATCTGCTGGTGTTTCCTTTCTCAGCCCTCCTTAAAGCTGAGATGTTCTGTGTTTCTCATGTTTCCTTTGTGTGGAGTTGATCAGGATTACCCGTAAGTGTTCTGGTTGAATTTGGATATTAATGAGCAGGTGCTGCTTGGTACGGCTTCTACACTGAAGGGAAGCTGCACCAAGCTGCTGAATTCCATGTGTAGGTTCAGAACTACTCACAGTACTTAGTAGGAAACAGAGCACTTAAAATACCCATCAGAACAGAAGTCCAGTTTGACATCTCTGAGTAGATGTTAAATTTCTCTTATTTGATTTGTTACTTGAACTCCAGTGCTGCCTTGACATTGTTGGCTGAATGTCCAAAGATTGTTGGGTCATAATGCACAAAAATCCCTCATCTTTGACATTCACTAGTGCTGACAGTAATTTGTAAGTACAGTTTTTATCTCACAGTAATGGTGACATTGGAAAGAGGGTACCCTGGGGTAATTTGTAACCTTTTTAAAGGTAGTTTTTGCTAAAATAATTGATCAGAAATTGTAAGTTATGGTACATTAAAAGTTGTAAAATGTGATAATAGCTCTAAAGATTTGAAGAAATGTAAGTTTTTTTTAGAAATTCCATTACTCTATAAACCAAAATAAATGATGGATAGGCTTTCAGAGTTTACCTACAGTGTAAATGGAAAAAACTAAATCGTAAGGTGAGTTGGAAAATAGAAGGTTGTATTTTGATGGTTTTCAGGATCATGCTTTGCCAAATACTCACATTCTCTGCTCACACTTGATGTTTTTGAGAGGATTAAAAGATTACACCATGTGTAGGAGTAGTGTGAATAGCTAGGATTCTTCATGTGAATTTTCTTTAAGTATTTAAAGAAAAACAATCAAACAAAGCCAGCCTTCTGTCTGATACTCTAGAAAACACTTCATTAGAATTTCTGATACTCATATTCCTCAGAAAGTTGCTCAGTGGTCTTGTATTCAAATGAAAAGTGAGGTGGTTTCAGTTAGAACAGAAAACTTTAAGCCCTCATCATACGGAAGCTGCCCCTTTCTGTTCATAACAGACAGTTTGGGTGCACATGGAATTGTACAGGGTGCAGGTTTGCATTTTGTTTATTTCCTATGGGGTGATGTGATGTGGTGATTTGTTTTTATTTGGTTTGGGTGGGTTTTTTTCTAATATCTTAAAAAAACTTGCAGAGGTAGTGGTTTTTTGGTAGTATCCTAATTCTGACTAGAACTTTTGATTGGACAAATAATCCGTTAAGAATATAAATCAGAAAGTTTCATAGGACACTAATAAAAGTTCTGGTTTGGAAGTTCAGGAAACTTGGAATGAAGCACTACATATAAAACCCTTCTGTCTGGGTGCCTGCAAGTGTGTGTGGACAGATATTTAGAGTATAGAGAGTGTTGCTTTGCTTGGAGTCTCATACATTTTGTAGTGGTAACTGCAAAAGCATCTCTCAGAAATTGTAAAGATTAGTGGTACTAAGAGGGGTGTATTTGGTGTTTCTGAAGTTGGAGGAAAAAGGAAGTAAAGATGTCTGTGACATCTCCTGTGGAAGAACAGCACAACTAAAAGAAAGGTTGGCTGTAATTTTCTTTCATTGTTTTGCTTGGTTTTTTAGTATGCGGAAGAGTCCCTGTGTATCAGTCTGTCACTGGGATTTTAGTCTGTTAGTTGATTATATTGAAAGGAGAAGTAATTCTGAGCTGTCTTTGAGAGTGTATTTGTACATGCTCTTGTTTCTAGAGGACTGGAACTTCCACAAAGTGTGGAAGCACATTTCAGGACTGTGTTCTGTAGTGGAGTAAATGTTTACAAAAATTATTGCACTTTTTGAAAAATGTAACCTGCAATAACTTTGAAATTGAATTAAGTATGCCAAAATTGGGGAAGTAAATGAATTGGCATGTGCTGAGCTAATGAATGCAGTCTGTAAAATAAGGTAAAATTAGTCTAGGTGGACTACAAAAAGTTTTGCCTCTTGGCGTGTATTTAAATACTACTGTTGTTTAGGTCAGCAGGCTTTAAACATGATTCGTGATTATGAATCAAGAGGCTGAAAAAGCTGTCCTTACTGTTCCGTAATTTTGATTTACATGGGAGTCATTACATTAAAGTAATAGAATGAGTGTTTAGGCTGAAAAAGGCAGCCACGAGTTTATTCAGAGCCTTGGAGGAATATTGCTAGGTGATGTTTGCTAGGTGCTGAGATGTTGAGATTTGCTCATTTCTATTGCAACAACAAAGCTGTGCCATTCCAATTACTTGCAGGTCAAGCTGTTCCTGCCCCTGCTGGGGCTCCTCCGGGCGGGCAGCCAGATTACAGTGCGGCGTGGGCTGAGTACTACAGGCAGCAGGCAGCGTACTACGCTCAGACAAGTCCCCAGGGAATGCCACAGCATCCTCCAGCACCACAGGTACAGTCCTAAAGTGGTTTTTGGCTGGCTTCTGTCTCAGTGGTTGTAGATATTTTTTTGCATGTCTCCTGCTTTGTTCCTTTGGGGTATGCATCTTTTTTTCTAGCAAAATAGCTATCAGAATAATGAGTAGATGACTTTGTTTACCTGATAACTTGAGTTCTGTATCTATCCATATGTTTGGTGATTGTTTTTTTTATTAAAAAAAAGAAGAAAAACTTTCTCCTCCCAGGGTTTTGAAAACCATGCAAGAAGCCACCACCATTTACATTAACCAATTTTTCTTTCTTAAAGGCTTCACTCCTGAGTTAGCTCGATTTAAAGGATTTTCTTTAACTTTTTGTGTATCTCTTATGTATCTCTTCTGCACAGGGCCAATAATAAGAAGTGGACAATACAGTATTTGCTTCATTGTGTGGGGGAAAAAACCTTTGTTAAATGTATGGATGCAGACGCCTTGATGAAGATCTTAAATTTGGTTAAAAAATAGTGTTTTTGAAAATGTACAAAATATCTATCACTACTGATAGGAGGTAATATTTCTGTGTAGAAATGAAAAAATGGTTTGTTTTTAGTATTAGTGTAGATGTACACATTCCAGCAAATGTATTTGCAATTATGTGGTCAATGCTTTGTGATATAAATGTACTTTTTCAATGTATACTTTATCACTTTTAAAATGCCTGTTTTGTGCTTTACAATAAATAATATGAAACCTCCTGTGTCGGTAAGTTGGATATGTGGGTATATGCAGTATTGATTATAGGATTGATTTGCAACGCTGAATCAAGGTACCGCTACACAAATGAGTTGGGGTTTTTTTCCCCCCATAAACCTTGTTGAGTTTAAAAACTTGTCATTAGCATGTTTTTCCCCTCTTGCAGAATAGCTGTAGATGGAGGATCTCTTTCATTCATTGTATTTTGCTGCCTAGCACCAGTAATCTTGATACCTTAATTTTTTTTCTACTTGATTAAAACTGCATGTGTTTAAGAAGATGATCTTTTGGCATACTTCCATTGCATTAACAGTGAAATTTCCTTTTATACATGACCACTGTTTCAGACCTGTGCAGCTGCTATAACAGATAACTTTTGTTTTTAATTGAATACTTCAAAACTGTTCCTGCATAACTATTCTGTGGATTTTTTCAGACTAGTTATAAAACTTAAAGTGTAATGTGCTTAAGCCTTCAGTTTAAAGTAGTCCACTTCAAAATTCAGTGTAGAAAAGTCAATGTGGTAATGCATAGTAGTTACAAAAATTGCATCTGTCCTTAAAACGCTGTTTTGTTTGAGTGATGGGAGTGGTTGAGAACTTCCTTCAGAGCAGATAACTTCTCTTTTTGTAAATATTCAAGTATTTGAATCAACTGATTATTTTTTTATATATACTGAAGCTTCTTATTGCTCTAATGCCTATACTAAAAAGCTGATTCTCTTGAAATCCTGTGTTTGCTCTTTGCATATTTATTGGCTCTTTGCATATATTAGACTACATGCACTACAGTCTGTCTTGCCATTGTCTGTTGAAGTGCAGGTTTGATCCAGCCAGTATAGAACTAGCTCTATAGGGGTGAGGAGGACTGTGCTGTGTATCATCCTTGATTGTTCCTTCAAGGAGCATTGCACTGTAAGTACATCAGAATGACAAATTGATGAACTGCAACAGTATCTTTTTGTCAATGTTCCACATAATGCAAATGCTGTGCTTGTGTGATATTATGTTGGAATACAGTGCTGGTATCTTAGGAAATCATAATTGCTTCTTAATTCAGAAACATAGGTTTGCTTATATATATATATACATACACATAATCTGAGTTTTGTGGGTAAGTATTTCTGAAACTTCTAGCAATAGCTAAAGAAAATCATGTTTCTGTTTATCTAAGAGTTTCTTTCATTAGTACTCATGAGACAGCTGTCATTCAGTGTTTTAAAGTATGCATATCATAACATTGAAGTCTTTGGAACCACTTGTTAGACAGAGTTGTCTTTGTCTCCAGATAGTTTGCGGATATGTAGTGATGTAGGTATGTTTTAAATAATTCTATAACTGTTAATTGTTTTAATTTTTGGAACACCATGTTGTTGCTTTGAGAATAAATTTTTTTAGGGTGGCACAGAGAAGTAAAAGTTAAGGCTTGAAAACTGAAGTAGTTTTTTCAGGTAATCAGCAATGTATGCATTGTGCTGTAGAAATAGAAGGAATTATTTTTATCCTTTTAAAGCTAGGAATGTGGTGGTAGCTTGAAGAAGGCTAGGACAGTATTTGCTATCTTTAGTGTAGGGTATTAAGTTTAATAGTTCAGGTATTTTGCATGGCATTTTGTAGATAACCTTACAGAATGGTGCATTTATTATGTACTAAAGTGAGCAAAATTAAATTCACTGGATTCTTTATCATTCGCAAAATGGAGGCTGTTGATTTTGATTCATTTAAGGTATAAAATCTTTATTAATTGCAAACAGTGCAATTATTTATACTTCACAGTGCCTTCCCAGACCTTCCACCTTAGGTTCTGCTGCAAAAAAGCAACAGGTAAGCACAACCTAAGGAAGTATATAAATTAATATATTTCAGTACATTAATGTTGTCCCTGTGAGATCTTTGTGGTTGTGTATTGAAAAGCAATCTGCTGCTTCCCCAAATGCATTGTTACTCATGGTTCCATTTGAGTGGAAAATCTTAAGTTTTTAAACAACTGTTTATATTTCTAGGTCAATATGTATTTTTTTCTTTTTCCTTTTTTTTTTTTTTTAGAAAAGATTGTTAGATTGCAGTAATTGAACTTGATCAGAATAAGTAATTTTTGTTATTTTACCCAAATAGATAATTGTTGCAATTAAAGAATCAAAACCTTTAAAATGTGCAGGAATTGCTTTGGTTAGAATTGTCAACAGCCTTCACAAATGTTTTTTTTATGATAGGGCACTATTCCCACTTAATCCGTAAGACCTAAATGTAAAGAATGACTTCTTGTTGTTATCACTGAACTTGATAACTTGTCTTACAGTTATAGTGTGTTAGTGGAGTTTGCTTATTCATACTTGACATGGTAGGAAAAGAGATTTTGGAGTTTGAGATGAGTATGTTTTAACTGAAGAAGCATGAGCACCAGTTAACAGTACAGCAAATAATATTTTATCGCTATAGCAGTCAGTGTATGCTGTTTCTTGATATTTCTAACTGAATTGCTGAATATTTTGATAGTATAAAATGTTAAATGTCTTACCGATGGTCTGGTACAGGTTTTTATTCTGAGCTTTTGTTGTTGGTTTTTTTAGCTTAACATAAAGCAGCATCTGTTTGGTTTTTGTTCATTATTCTGCTTTAAAATGTGCTGCTCCTCTTTCAAAAGTCCTGCTTATCTGTACATCAAAGAAAAATATTCAAAAATACTGCCTTCATTTTCACACACAGTGCTGAAGATGCTGCAAGCACCAAATCATAGCTCATAGAATCAGGTCCTGAGATAGTTACTACCAGTAAAGAGGAATCCTTTGAGTGTATGCCATTGGTGAGCCGATGAGCATGGACCATAGAAGGGCTCCATGTAGAAGGTAAAATTGGCAAAAGCATAACAGATTTGAAATGTATCCCATACATAATGATATAGGGTATAATTTTTGTTTTGATCACTTTTCATTCTTTAAAGTATTCTTTGTTTGACCATTAATGTTCCATAATATGTTAAAGTTTTTTAAACTGTGATTTAATAATATAAACCATCTATTTTACTTTATTCTTCTAAACAGTCAAGCTAATTTTTGAACTGAATTAATAGTTGTGCTTCAGTTTCTCAAGCCACTTAGTATTTCATCTGTAGCTTAACATGTAAACTTCATTTTTGACGTGAGAAGAGGGTAGGTGTGTACCATTTGGATTTTGATACTGTGGATTTAGTGTGGGGGTGAGTCATTTGTTCACTTCCTTTTTACATGGTACTTTTTCCTTCAACTGTTACTCCTGAAATATCTTGAACAGTCTTTCAGTTGCTAATTTAGCCTGTGGGAGGAGATAGAGAAGAAAAAGCCAGTGTATTGGGATGTTGCTAGTGTGTGGAAGGTGAGACGTTCTTCTGTGTAGCATCTGAGGTGTATTGGCTTCCAGCTTTCTCACTGCAGGGCTTACAGGCATGCTGGTTTGTGCAGAGCATAGTGTTCCTTTTCTGTTTCAACTCTTGTCTCCAAACTCAGAGTTCCTGGGACAGCAGTAGATTATTGGAATTACCCCAGTAGCCAAAAAGATAACTGAACTTGCTTAGAAATGCAGTGAACTTGTCCAAAAGGTGTCTTGAAATGTTTCCTGCTTACCCCACCCATCACCTCTTAGTGTCCCACAGTGAATGTGAAGAGTAAGAAAAGTTTTAAAAGCAAGCATTATGTTCCAAGTAGGAAAAGAATTTTCATATCACTTTCTGCAGCTTATACTTAATTAGGACATTGAATAAAATACCAGGTGGATTCTCTTTAGTGTGGCTTAATTGTAAGTCATCTGTTTCACTTGTCAGGCAGATAGGATCACGAGTCACTTGCACAGCCTATCTTGAAGTATTTCATCTTTATAGTAGTGATATTTTACTGGATGGTAGAAACTGTTTCTCCCCATTTCTTTCCAGAGTAATTCTTAAGTTTTCCATTGCATGCTAAAAGCTTCTCCATTTTGCTTTTTCTCCAGAAGTGGGGGGAGGAAGGGAGGATTGGGCTTTTCAGAAAGCAAACAGTTGACAGGATTCCGTCTTCCCTAGTAATAGCTTATGAAACTCTTGTGTATGCACAAATATTTCTCTTGCGTGCATGTGAAATGCCTTTTCGTCCTGAGAAAAGTGTTCTCTGCAGAAACTACCCGTGTGTAAACAGAAGATTGGCTTTAAAAGGCAACTGTGATGGGAACAGTGTCTTAGGGAGATGCAGCTTGGACTTGAGGTAAATTGAATGCTTTACAAAAATGTGGTTTTGAGCTTGCATTGACATTGTATGTAATATGAGTACACATTAACTGTATAATGGTTTTTGTATGGTTTTTCTCAATAAATGTAAACTGATGAATAATAATAGCAATGGTTTTGTCTTTTTTATGCTCCTATCCCTGCCTGTGTTATTTTGAAGTAACAGCATCAGAGCAAAATTATTCTATCAACCTGTACTTCTGTGAATGAATATCACCCACAAAAAATGAAGTAAAATGTTCATGTGGTTATTAGAGTAAATACTAATTTAAAACACCATGCAGCTTGTTACCCTTTTTAATGAGGCCAAAGAGTGACTTGCAGCAGGTAACTGTAGAAAGAAGGCAGATTCAGCCACAGTACTATACATGAGTACTTTAAAATGTGAGCTTTTTTTTGTAAAGTTACTCCTTCCAAAGCTTCATCTCTGTGGTTCAGATGGGTGTTAGCAGTGACATCAGTGTTGATGTCAGGAGGTCTTAGAAAAAAGTAGTACAGTAGCCTTCAGAAAACAGTGTTTATAGACGTGGCAATACACTTACTGCATTAAGATTGAGAAAATAGGCACTTTGTGAAAATATTCTCATAGATGTCACCACCTGTTTTGGAGTCATTTGATCAATGAAAAAATCATGAGTTGTACAAGCAATTGTTGGTACTTAGAAGACTACTATAAACCTAAAGGAGATGGTTTTTATTTGAGATTATCAGCTGCATAGGTTAATCAGAGCAGAACATTTTCAATGCAAGTCCATTTTAAAACAAAAGAAGTTATGCTGCTTCAAGCAGTGGTGAGCAGTTACGTCATCTTTTATTCTTTAAAAATAGTACACTTGGGTTTTTGAAAATCATTAGTAAGTATTTCCTTTGCCAGTTCAGTGCCTCTGGGATAAGGTAAAACAGCTTAAATATTCAGTGCTCATGCAGGATACACCAACAGATTTACACTACTACACAAGTTCCAGATCGTGTATTCAGCTTTATTCTCTTACACAAGAGTTGGTCTTCAAATGCTGGAGCACTATGATAATTCAGCTTTTTCCTTCAGTTGATCTTTCATACATTGATTCCTTTTAGTTTCAGCCTTTGATACTAGTTTTTGCATTGAGTAGGGAAATCTCACAATTTGAAGGGTATATTCTTATCTGATGCAGGAATGACAAATTAATGCACATCCTTGCTTTCTTTAGTTGGCCCCATCAGAGAAAGAGATGATGCAGTAAGAAAGTTGAGGGGAAGAAAGATTCCAGCTAAAGTAGAGCATTAGTAGTCATCAGCTAGAAAACAGAAAGAGGGTTAAGAGAAAGAGGAAGTTAGATTTTCATAACAGGAAAGATAATAAGACTGAGATATAAGCAAATTAAAATGCTAGCTCTTACTTTCAATGGTGAGAATACAGGTGCTAGCAGCTGAGCCTCTATTGTTGACTGCTTTACACATATATTCCCCTTCATCTTCTGGGAAGGTTTCCGGCAAGTAAAGGCAGTAGGTTTCTCCTCTTTCAATATATTGGTAGTCCTCAGAGTCCTGCAACATTTCCCCTTCAAACCACCATGTAACTTCGGGTTTTGGTTCTCCAGTAATTTTAACTGTAAATCTCACTGGTTCACCATCAACAACTGATGTGTTTTTCAGTGACTTCTTGAACCAGGGAGCTCCAGATCGAGCTTGATCCTCATCTTCACAAGTAGAACCATTAATAATGCTTCCCTCTTCTTCTTCTTCCTCTTCCCTTTTCTGTTTTAAAATAAGTTGAATTTAAAGTAGCAATAGCACTATGACTGATAGTGACACGTTTGATTACAAGTTACTGTGTTTCTGAGAAGAGGAAATTCCACATCTGTCCTCAATACATAACAATGCACCCAATCTGGGTATGCCACAGGCAGTAAAATGCATTTTAATGAGGCTGGAATGTTGGTGTAAAATACAGGCATGAATGTCAATTCCATTTTCAGACTATTCACAGGATGTCACATACTCTGACATAGGATGTCAGCAGTGTCTCACTCTTCTGCAAGTGTTCAGGTTGGACGGAGCTTTGTGCAGCCTGACCTCATGGGAGGTGTCCCTGCCTACAGCAGGGGAGTCAGAACTAGATGATTTTAAGGCCCCTTCAACCCAAACCATTCTTTGATTTCATGGAGAGTATGTGCAAACACCAAAAGCAATTTTATATTATTTCAGCAATTCCTAGCCCCTGCTAAAAGAAGCAGAACTTTCCTTTTGTATCTGGTAGTGTTGCCTACAATGGTAATTAGAAGCTAAGTTAAATGACACAACTGGAGAATATTATTCTGCAATTTATACCTTTTGTAATGCTGCATCGATTTCTTTTTGTTCAAACTGCATGCGTAGTAATTTCTGTTCCTCAATCCTCCTCTGCTCCTCTTCTTCTCTGGCTCTTGCCATTTGCTCAAAACGAGCCTTCATGTTTACTTTGTGAGTAAATGGAGCCTCCGATTTCATGGCTGGTCTCACATCTACGTCATCATCCTTGGGAAATAATAATTAAAAACAGGGCTTAACTATTATTTATTGCCTTAGACATATATACGATAGCAAAACTAGTTTTGTGTTCCCAGAGGTTTTTTTTAACTGAGCAGAGCCACACAGAGACCTGGTTTTTTTCAGACATTTGTTTGAGTGTAGGGTGAGTTTTGTAATAGTTCATCCAAGGATAGGACAAGATTTTTGCAAAAGTAATTTCTAAAATTCTATATAAAAAAAATATTGCTAGAGTTTTATTCATATAGAAGTTGAGCACTTCTTGGCAATTGTAAATCCTCAGTGACTGGATTATTTCACCATGATGTTGGATTGGGTTTAACACTGAAACAGTTGACCTTATGAAAACAATGAGTGTCAATCATTAAATTAAAAGCTGACAAACAGGACAGACTTTGAGCTGATGCTGAAGTGACTCCTGTGGAGAAGAGCCAGAATGAGGCTCAGATCGGGCTTAGTACTGTAAAAGTTTTACATTTCATCACAAAAGCTCACACTGAGTGTGTGGATTACAGACTACTTTGTCACTGATAGCTCCATTTCTTGGGGTTTCCCCTCTGAAAAACTGAAGGTTCTGGTCTGAACTACAGATAAATAGGAACCCTCCTCTGCTCTACCCTGAGGGGTGAGTGTACATCACAGACACTTGATCTTCAAATGGTATTGTCTGGATTGGGTAATTGAGTTTTTTATTCCATTCATGTAGTGGAGAATGAATTAAGAGTTCAGAAGGAGAAGCAGTTCAAGTGATGATTAATAGGTAATTCTCAGGTATGGATGTTTTAAGCCCTCAGACTGGCAGGTTTCAGGTTAAAATGCTGAGTTGTAGGGCTTTGAGCAGAAAAGCAGAACTCTGCTTGACCAAATCACTGATAATAAACTGGTGCTGTTTCTTTAAGGGATGCTGAGGTATGATATCCTTAAGCATCCAAAGGAGGGAACAGGAAAGAAGGGAAACCATAATTTTGGAAACAGCAAAATTTTATCAAAGCAGCAGCATTTTCCACTGCTGGGTCATTAGTGTGCTGGTTAAGTAGATCATTAAAATACACAGAATGCAACTTACCTCTTGAAATTTTTCAGCTTCCCTTTCTCTGATTTCTTTATCCATGGCTCTTCTCTTTGCCCGCTCTGCTTCAATCTTCTTTTGTATTTCTTCTTGAGACAGTTGTCCTATTTTTTCAAACTTGCTTTTTAAGTTCTTTGCTTGGATAGAACCGCTTCTTTTTAGCTTTATCAATTCTTCATATTCTTTGCTTAACTCAAAAGTTTCAGACTCTTCTTCCAGCTGTTCAGAAATGACAGAATGTGTAAGATGGAAAATGCCCTCATTATTTTTACTACCTATTCTCCCTCCAGATGGTGTAATTCAATTCATTACAGTTCTGTTAGTTATTTGAGATTTCCCCTGTATTTTCTTTTACTTTGCTATCTCGTGATGAATGCATTTGTATCATATCTCAACTAGATACAGATTTTAAAATACCTTGAATATGCCATTTGTTCAAGGGTTGCTGTCAATAAACTGCCCTTCTTGGATTCAGAAAACCAGACACAGACCAATACAAAAAACTTACTTGGAGTCCAAAATTCACTTCTACTTGCTTGCAATATGATATGAAGTAATCCTCTAAAATACAGCTATTTTGTTAAAAATAAAATACTGCCTTTTTTATCTTTTCCTAATTCAATGAAAAAGTAAATGACATTTCAAGATGTGGCTGGAAAACAAAGGGCAGTTGTGGATCCTGCAGTCAAACCACATGGGAAGCTGTAATTACCGATCTTATTCTCCCTCCTTTTATGACCTCTGACTGATTGTAAAGATGTACATGCATTTTAGCTGGATGTCCCTGTCTCTCCCTGCTTCCCCAGGATTAGTTGACATCACAAGCTAGAGCCTTTACTACTTGCTCGAGCTTTGCAACAAAAATAATAAAACTATAAATTAATGTTGTTCTCTAACATTCAAAAGGGAATAATAAAAGAATTGCCACCCACAGCCACACTGAAATGTAAAGTTCATCAGTGTGATGTTTTAAACATTTGGGATGTAAAGCAGATTTTGTGTGTGATTTTTAAAATCAACTGTGCCAGTCTTCAAACTCTTGAAACACCAATTAGAAAAAAATTGAGCCCACTGTATTTTTCTCATTAAGTAGCACAGTATTTAAGGAAAAGCAAGAATATTGCCCTTTTTTACTTCTGTTTCTGTATTGTCTTTTGGGAACTAGATATTTCTGTTCTCCCAAGATCATAAATATTATCTAATCATTTTAGTAATAGTCCAGAATTTTCAAAAATTACTGCAAAACCAAATTACAAATTCATAACTCTACTTACTTCTAAGGTGGGAGTGGATAAACACATTTTCCTGATAGATTAGTGACAAAAAGTGTCATTATATAAAATATTTTACAAATAAGGTTTTCTATTTTTCTTTCCTTTCACGTAATATTGAATGTATTAACTTAAAACTTCTTTCAAAGGAATTTTTCTTTCCAGTCCTAAACTTTTAGTAACGAAGTGATACATTTTATTTTTATTCAGAGCATGCTTAACATATAGTTTGATGTACAAACCTCTCCCATTTCTTGTCTCAGCTGCTGAAATTCTTGCCTTTCCATTTCCAACTTTTGCCTACGCTCTTCTTCTGTGCGCCTCTTTTCCTCCTCCATTTTTTGTTTCAGCAACTCCTCAAAATTAATTTCCAGTTTACCAGGTATGAGAGATTCTTGAGAAAAGGTTTTAAACATTTCTGGTGATTCATCATCCAGCACCTGCTGGAAATTCAGAGCATTAATTATATCTGTGATGAAATCGCAGCATTGTTCAGACACTTGTGGTACATAAAGATAATAAGTGACTACTGTCACATCTGCCCCAGCACAGACAGGCGCACTGTGCCAGTGTGGCCATTCCTCTAAGGGTGTGGGAGGGAGTGCTTTGGGGGCTGGTATTTAACTTTAGTTACAACACTAAACTTTTATAATGAAGATTAGGTGGTTTTTTAAAATGCAGTATTTTCCCTCTGTAGGGGAGGATGCCCTCTAAATGCACCTTTAGGACCTAAAGCAATTCATTCTTGTTTACTTCAGACAAAGTGTTTGTGTTTAAATGTCATTGCTCTTAATACTTAAGTACATTTATCTGTAAGCTTTCTCTTAAGCAATCTGAATTATATTTGTGTTTTAAAGCATATTAGTATTCCCAGTAAGGATAAAGGAACAGAACATTCAGAAGAAGCTCTTCTTTTTGCACAAATTGTTTAGGTTAAGCTATGTGGCTAGTTTATTGATTTATACACCCACTAGCAAGGGTTTCCTCCTTTCCCTGTCCCTGAATGGCTCAGAGCAGGGTTAGGCCTGGTTGGCACTGGGAGCAGCTGGCCTATCTTTTAGACTAATCTGTAAGATAGTAGGGCCTAGGAAAGGCAGTTTTCATTATGTCCAAAGCAGCAAGTGCAAGAACTAATATTTTATTAGACTGAATTTGTTGAAGTACTAAAATATGAATCTGAACACTACAAAAGCAGCCAGTAGTGACAGTGAGTTATCCAGGAATTTTAATGTAAGTTTATGAATAAGAATATACGTGCATGTAACTATATACACTTACTAACAGAGATTTTCTCAACAGGAATGTTCTGTAGGTAAAGGTGAGGTGAGGTCAGGCACTGGTCAGGTACTGAACTGGGGGGTGATGTGGCTTTTGGCACTGTTTGATCAGCACAGATTTGAAAAGCCTTGTGGCAAACATGGGAGAGCTCAATGTGCCCTAAGTTGTAGGCATTTCCAACAGCAGTAATGATAGCAATAATTAAAGGAGCAATATTTCCATTTGAGAAAGTGCTCAGACTATAAAAGGACAGAGAATAGACATTTCTGCAAGAGCCCTCTGGCACTACTTATATTTATTGCTGCTTACTGCCACTGTAACCCACACCTTTCTCTGCTGTTGGTGTTGTCTTGGTTCATACCACCCTCTTGACCTACTTTGCCCATATCCTCTTTATTTGCCACAGCTCTCTTTCAGTATTTTTTAACCCAGTCCCACTCAAATTCTGCTATTCACTACAGATTTTACTCAGATTTTCCTTCTAAGCTTACAGTTGGACTTCAGCACCACCATTCCTTCCATTCTTCATTTGTTTTGTGTTATATGAGCATAATTGTTGAAATGGTGTTATAGAGAATTGAAGTCAAAAACCAAAGCTGTGAACTCCTCCCTACAGTGAAAACGATGCCCCATAGTTTTTAGAGGCTACTCATAATTTAGCAAAGCAACATGAAAGTCTCTTGCTGGTGGTGCATTAGTTCATAAGCTCACTTATCACTTCAAGAAGATATCAAACCTAAGTGACCATGAGAAACATTAATTCAGAATTTGACCTCAAGAATTCAAAAGCTGTGCATGCACTAGCAGCAGTCTCTGTATTTCTAACTAAGTTATGAAAAGACAGCCACTTTCTCCCTGGTTAAAAACCACAAAGATTTAGCTGAGCTGTGTGATGCAAAAAACCTCTGTGGTTAGTTCAGTAAATATTTTAGCCATATTTTGTGAAATTAGGCCATACTTCTTTTTTTCTGCAAAGTGGAAATAGTTGGTAGTGAGAAACATTCCTGTAACAATCATGGATATTTGCAGCATAATCAAAAGGAAGAGGTGGTTTTTTTGTTTTGTTTTGGGGTTTTTTTGTGCTCAGACGGGTTTTTTTCAGTCTCTACCAGAAAAAGATTGATGGGGGTGAAAGACAGCTGCTTCAGTGTAGAAGTGATCACACAGATGCTGGGGAGCATGGAAATAACACAAGGAAATGTGAAATAGGGAGATCCAAAAGGAGGTGGCATTTGTATTTTCCAGCCACAATACTACCATTTCTACCACTTCCAAAGCTAAATTAAAATGAATGAACATTAATAAGTTCCTGGAATAACAATTTAATGTTCATTTTTACTGCCTTTGAAAGGGAGGACTATTATATTTTTAAACATTTTAGGACAATCTTCATTGCTGCTACATTTTGTAGCAGTGGGAAATAAGGAAAACAGAGGATTATATTCTGTTAATAGTAGAAAATGTAGTATTCATATTCAGGATGCTACTTAACAGAGAACTTTCAAGTGCATAAATGCTAAAAATATACTTCAATGTTTTTTTTAGTTACAGACCACTTCCACTGTCTGCAAGAAGAGCAGTCACAGCCTATGTGCTGCATACGATGGATTACACCCTGTTTATCAGTGAGGTTTTCCTTGCCTGGACACTTGAGTTTAGGTTCTTGCTACACTGAGGCCAAAAAAAGAGTTTCTCAATAAAGCAGGAAAAAAACAGAAGCAGCACATACTTTCTGTGCTTCCTTTAGTTCTTTCCTGCCTTTTCATAAAAAGTCTCCAGTAGCATTCTTTTGTCGGATTGAGGGTATTTTTAAGTGGCTTTAGGTTTTGTTTTCTGTCTTTGGAGATACAGACAGACACTATTTTTCAGTACAGTATCAAATATAAATTCACATTGTAGCTTCTCTAGGTAGTCTTTCAGCACAAGTCTTGGCTCAGTTTCCAGGCAGAGGGAGCCCTGCTGGCAGTATCAGTACTCATACAAAGTTTTCATTTCTCTCCCAAGTATTGCTTTGAGTGATTAAGAAAATGTTACTGGGCACACAGTTGGCCTTTCCCAATTCAGCCACAGAGGATGTAGGAAGATGCTACCAGATGCCTGGGTTATTCCACAGTTCTACACTGGCAGGTCCTGCCCTCCCTTTTGAAACAAACACTACTTCATTCCAGTTTATATTTTTGTAATTTAATGCTGTATTTCCTGATTTCCACCAATAAGTAACTGGCTTGTACCCAAAAGCCTGCTGAATCTTGAAGTGGTTGGACTAAGTATGAATACCACAGGTAAAAGCTCTGTGGCCACTTTTTTTTTTTAAATATAAATAGCAGTTGCCAACCTCTGAAATCAGGCATCTTTCTGTGCTTTCAGGTAGTGTATGTCAGTCCTAAGCCGCTGAAAATTTCTCTCCAGTTTAATCCTAACTCAAATTTTAGAAGTCCTTGCATATGACAGAAATCTGTGTTTGTCAAGGGAAGATAGTATTACAAAGTGTTCTAATGGTAAACACCACAAGTTATTTTTTGTTTTTCCCTGAACAAGCATTCAAAACATCAAGTAGCAGAGCTCAACCTTTTAATTTTTTCTCCCTGAAGAGCCACAAGATGACTGGAAGATACATACTTGCAGTGAGCATTTTTTTACTATGTCCTTAATTAGTAGTGCTTTAGTAGCAAGAGTGGACACCCTGTAGAGGTAGGGGAATAAACCTGGAGCTGTAAAAGAAATTGCTCTTCCCCAAAAAAACCCAAAACAATTAACCCTCCTTGTGGAAACAGTTTGTTTCCCAAGTATGTTGCATCTGGTGTAATAATACCCACTGGATATGATACCTGATTTGGACTAAATTATCTGAAATCCTCTCTAGGCTGGCTGTGAGGAGGGATTGTTCTCTGATGACTTTTGGTAAATGAACCTGAATAGTTTACCCTATTACCTTATAATAAATAGTAAGGTGAACTAATTAATGAAGGAGTTGAAGCATGTATTCCTAACTTTATTTAAAAGTTTTTCCCAGAGTTTCTTTCCAGATTGGGATTTAGGTAAAAATTAAATTCTGTGCTAAACCAAAATACCATACCATGTTCTTCCTTGCTTCAGCAAATGCTCTTTTCTCCTCTTCTATGCGTCGTCGTGCATCCTCTTCCGCTTTCCTCTTTTCCTCTTCTCTCCTCTGTCTTTCTATCTCCTCAAAACTGAGTCTGAGTTTACCAGGGCGGAATTCTTTAACAGCATTTTCAGATTCTTCATCACCACCTTCATTTATCTTAAGAGAATAGGGAGAGGAAAACGTAGAAAGCACTTACCCAAACAAGAAAAAATATTCTTTATTGCAAATAAATACTCCATTCCTTTCTGATCTTTTGTAAGTAGTGTTTTCTCTTTGGGGGAAAAAAATGCATCAAGACTTAGGTTCCTGTGAGAATCATTTTAATCTTTGTTCTAGCCAGGGGAGTGAGAAAAGAAATTTTCAGTATCCTACACATAGCTTTTATAATTTTTAAAACTGCGTTGAGTGTGTAATTCAAAGAACAGTGTGTTACCAGGAAGAGGCTGAACAGTTAAGTACACACTTTATGGTCTCATTGTTGGATCATTTACTGTAAATCACTTTCTATTCTCTTTATTTACATCATTTTTGTAGATGTTTATATCATCAAGTCTTTTTGTTCGTATAGAAATTGCTTTCATCAGTGCACCACTTAAAGAAATGCTGTACAGTCTTATAGCAAAACTGAATCAGTTAGCATTTTGCTATTATCCCAGACTGAGATTTTTGTTTCTTTTATTTTTAGACATTTAATCATCACTGAAGAAAAGGAATTGAGATACTCTGATCTCCTCGCTATAGCTTCTCTCCAGTGAACTCTTACATGCTAAGAGAAGCCTGTGGTTTGCAAGCTGCAATCAAGAACCCCTCTCAGAGGACATCCCAGAGTACTTTATCTGTTCATGGAGGAAGTGACTGGGAGCTGTCAGAGTACTGATAATCCAGATCTCTATACTGTAAGCAGCCCTGGGACTGGTATGTGGGATAGCCCATTAAGGGAATTAGAGAAATCTTTGAAATTTGTAAGGGAAAAAAAATTGAAGAATTTAAAGAAATTAACTGCTGAATTCTTAAGAAAAACGTTTACTTCAAATTTTGACAACCACTGGTCAGCAGCTTCATGTTGAAAAATTTCTTTTGATGTGGAGAATTTGTAAATTATTTCATATTACTTGATAAATAAATGCATAAGCATAAGGAAGGGAGATGTGAACTAATCTTCAGTTAGAACACCTAAGTGACTTCATGGAGTTCACTCTCCTTCAGTTTCTTCACTCTTCTCCTTCACTAGAATCCCTTGCCCCAAACAAAAAACAAAAAAGTGCATTATTGACATAATGGCAAGGTTTATTGGTGTGAAACAACAGCAGTTTATTGGAGGTGGAGATGAAAAAGTAAACTACAGTTTGGGTATCTGCCTAAACCTAGAACTCTCTCAATATGGACCAGTTGGGAATTTGTGTGTTTCAGCTTTCTAGGAGTTCTGTGTTGTTGGTTTTGTTTAAGTTTGTTTCTGTAGAATATAAATGTCCTGAATGTTTTGGAAATATAATTGAAATAGTGATCTAGAGCTATTTTTCCAAAATTGTTCATGCATAATTATACTCTGTTAAAGCTAGCAAATTCCTATAAATAATATTTTCCAAGTTTTTATGGAAGATTAAAATCTCATTTCTTGTTCATCTTGTTTGTATGTGAATTTTGTATGCGAATTAAGAAAGTCATAGTGATCATGACTACACAGGGGAAATGGAGTATGGAAAAATAAGCTAAGTTAAACTATTTGGTTAACTTAGGTTAATAGTAAGTGTATGATTCCTTCAGTACAATCAAAGAACAAACTATAGTGAGCTCTGTTTATAGCTGATCTAGCTCTGACTTATGATAAAGAACACGTATGGAGGCAGTTTTCCATGTAATACAAAACAGGATCTGTGGGCTGCATTTCTGACAATTTGGGGGACTCCCTCTAGTAATTTATAGTTTGTTGTTGTTTATGTTAGTACATAAAAAAGAGCTGATCTGTCTTTTTTTTTTTTTGCCTTTCTTCATAAGAGGAGAGTTGTAATTGATGTATATTTCTATCACATTTACAAATAAATATGGGGTTAAGAAACAGCATTCTGTTACTAGGGAATGTTTACATCAAAAACCAATTACTGAACCATCTGCAGCACTACTTCAGAGAAAACAGACAGCCACTCATCTTCTTGAAGGCTTACAGCTTAAGATACTACAAAGTGTAGATAAGAAATCTACTAAGTTGCTGGCAAAATCAAAACACTGTTATTTTTTGGTTTACTAAAAGAATGTCTAAAGCATTGTGCCAGTGTGGTTACTGACTTGGAGCAAAAGTCAGAAATGTCTTTCAAAAACTCATTTCCAGACTCTTAACAGCTTGAAATAGAGATAAGGAATAAGAAAAGAGAAGAATCACATACAGGAAAGAATGTGCAAATTGTGTACCAGCATGAACAAAACGTGCTTACCATTCTCTGCCTGGCTTCTTCAAAGGCACGTTTTTCCTCTTCCAAACGCTGCCTTGCTTCTTCCTCTGCTTGCCGCCTTTGGTTCTCCTGTCTTTGTCTTTCCAGTTCTTCAAATGTGACTTTCAGCTTACCAGGAGACAGAGGATCTTGAGTTTCACCGTTTTCATTTTCACCCTGTGTAAGAAAAATGAAACAGTTGTATCTTAAGCCAATAAATATCTATTATATAGGTATTTCTGGATGACTGGTTTACCTGGACTAATGAAAGGCACTTGGGTTCCTTAAGGAGTTGGTTTTGTTCCCCATCTTTTAGGTTCATTTCTTCATCCTGTGTCTCTCTCTGTTCTGCTCTCTCCTTTCCTGCGTTCTCAGAGTTTATTTTCATCTTCCCAGATGTTCTAGTGCTTTTTACAGGCACTACTGTAACTAGCAGTGAATCATCCCCTTCCTGTCCAAAAAGATATTTATTACATTTTCATGAAACTTGACTTCTAGGTAGCGTTATTTCTTAATGAACCTGCTGTTGTAACGTGTGTGCACCAGAGCTTCCAAAATATTTACTTGTATTGAATATTATGCACAAGAATAAAGTCTCTAGTTTTCTTCTAATATCTGAAGAGTATCAAGAACAGAATTATATTTTAAACATAACAGCCAGCAAAATTCTTAATTTCTTTATAGATTTTCATTAACTGTTTGCCATAAAAACTCAAGGTTTGGGAAAGAACAATTTTGAATACACAACAGTTGCAACCACACCCTACTTCCAGTTGTATATTTATTATGTAAATGATAATAAACTGCAGCTGGAATAAGTCAACAGCTCAACATAGAAATATGTAATTTGTAATTTCTAATATGTAATTTGTCAGGTACAGTAATTGTTTCTTGAAGATTGTTGCTGCTTCAACTCTCTATTTACAACTTATTTTCCAAAATATAATTTACCCATATTTTTCCCTCCTGCCAAATAAGTTAAAACTGATGAATTTGCAGGTTTAGTTTCTTTCCAAAACTGTAGTAGGAGTGTGATTTTCTTGTGTTAGTGAAAGACAATAGGACCTTTGGGCCCAGTTTTTGAAATGAAACATTTATTTGCAGGATAAATCAAAACCCGTATGGTATATTAGTAAAAAAAATAACAAAGTTAACTGAGTGAGGTGTTCAAACATCTGTATATTGTCAGAATCCCCCTTTAATTTCAAGTTTAAGGCAAAGAGCTTTTAAGATAATTCTTTGCAAAGCCAGAGGACTTAAAAGAATCCCTAATATACATATATATATATATCTATATCTATATATATATATATATATATTAGGAAAAGAATTCCTAATATATATAAAATAATTCTCAGGGCTTTGAATATTTACATTTTAGATGTTCTTAACTAACCACAAAGTATTTATAGTGCAGGCTCTGTTTCAGACTTCAATATATTGACTTCAAGTATAGAGATCGTTCCATATACGTTAAAAATTTGTTAACTCCTTAATTGAACTTTAATTAGGCATTTCTGTGCTGTTTTCTAAGTATTCCCAACCCAAATTACAATAATAAAACAAAGTGAATAAAAATGTAGGTGAACATTTCTTTAAAAAAATCTGATTACCTCAGCTGCTGATTCAGTTCCCGTATTGTTAAAGTCATCAATCTATTAAATAAGAATTTCATATGATTACATTAATTTGGCTCTTTGCCTTAGAGTTGCAAACATAGAACTGGAAATTCTTTTTGTATCAGTGATATGTATGTAGCATGTAAATTCACAGAGGTGGTAAGGACTGAGGCTCTGCTGGAATACTTCAGATAGGTCAGCTTGTCAAGGAAGAGGCAACAAGACATAAAACATCCCACACAAAGTCTGCTGCAGCATTCTCAACACTGCTGATCCAAGAACATACTTGCGATGTCCATTCTTCATTTAAACATTCCAGAATTGTGTAAAAAAAAAAAGTAAAAAAAAACTAAAGCTAAGTCACTGATCATTTCTGATTCAAGTGACATTGTCTTCCCCACAGCTCCTGAAAAAAGGCTAATGCTGTGCTTGCTTCCTATGCTGTGCCTATGCTATGGCCTAAAACTCACACACTTTTTAAAATTCTACATGTAAGTACTTCTGCCTTGCAGGGTAGATTAAATATATGCTAGATACAATGCCAATTAAACGTACAATTTTAACCATGCTAGAAGTTCTAGTAGAAAAGACTATCCAAAAACTGACTTCTCCTATAGCACTGCTTTTCATTTCTTACAACAAATTCAAACCTAAATGAAGTACTACTATCATTTGGTTAAATAGAAATTTGCATATGTTTTTAGTCTATCATTTAAATGCTTACTCTCACTGCAGTATTTGCAGCACTGAAGAAAACTTACAAAAGGAATTGAGTTTGATATCCTACAAAAGACAGAATTTGCTTTATTGGCATCAATAAAAGTTGGAGTCCATTCATATGTTATATATATATATGCAATGATGATTCACAAAATGGCAAAGGAATAAAACATGACCTGGATCTTCATGATTTATTATTTTTACTGCATTAGTGTTGTCTCATTTTTACCTGCCACTGGCGTTTTCTTACTACTTCTTGCTTGCCTTAGTTCATGTATCACTGAGCTCTATTCACTAACTTACAAGGAAAGGTTTTCTAAAGTAAGAGTTTATAAAATACAAGAAACATCTTCAAATTAGTTTAGTAAACTTATATGCATATGACACCAAAATTTGTGCCCGGTTTCATCTGCAACTCAACTTTGGAGCTTACAAGAAAATTATTACTGTAAAGAAATGAAGACTGAACGTTATATCTCACTTCCACCCCACTGAGCATCTCCCATGTAAATCTCTACTATGAGAAATCTTAAGATCAAATCTTTCTGATCAATACAAAACATTTTTAGTGTTGGTTACAATTACATCCTGACTGTTGTGATCAGATAAACATACCTCCTGTGCCTTTTTTGCCAATTCTCTTTGAATTTTTCTTTTCTCAATCATATCTTGTTCAATTCTGCGCTTTCTTTCTTCTTCCGTTCTTTTTCTTTCTTCTTCTTGCCTTTGCTTCTCCATTTCTGCAAACTTGCCTTTAACAGTTCCTGTGGACATGAAATGCACAGCTCAGCAGTTCCATCTAACACTTACCCAGGGAATTCTGTGGCCTTTAAAGTCAGGCCTCTCTTACCTATGAGCTTTGGAACATAACCCTTTTCTGTTTTAGATAGTTTGGTGTCATCATCTTCATCAGATCCAAGCAGTTCTTTCATCTAGTTGATGAAACACAGAAAGTAAAATGTCTTTATAACTTAAATGAAATCCCAGTATTATTGTCTTCAAATAATGTGAATAGATTTTCAGATATAATATAATAACACAAAATATTAGCAAAGAAAATAACCTCCTGCTTTCTCCTGTTCCATTCTCTCTCTCTAACATATTGTTCTTTTCTTCTTTGCTTTTCATCTCTAGATCTCCTTTGATTTCTTTCTTCCCTTGCTTTCTGCATAGCTTCAAATTTATCCTTTACATCACCCTTGTGAAGCTTGGGCACATAGGACTTTTGGACGGGTTTAGATGAAGAAAGCAGAATCTTGGTGAAGATATAGAAGAAATGAAGATAAGAAAAAGAAAGGTGAAACAGATGGACAGAATATTTCTGAAAGATTGGATTAGAAAGAATGTAAGAACATAAAACAAGTGCAATTGAGATTATGAACTTCATGCCATGAGCCATCATCAGTTAAGCATCATTATATTTGTTCATAAATAGTCATAAATACTAAAATATCCAAAACAACATTCAGCATTCTACTACACTATTAAATTAGATACAGATTTTTATTGTTGCTTTCAATCTTAAGCAGTCACCAAAGAGACTCTCTGCCCCTAATATTTAAAAGAGATAAAAAGACATAGATACATAATACAATACATATGAGAGTTTTTCTGCAACACTTCAATGGCCATCTACAGTTTTAAAATAAGCAGTAGTATTTCTTAATTTAAAACTTGCAATATGCTTACTTTTTCAATATCTAGAAAAAGCCAGGAGCCCAGAGATTTTATGTTACGAAGTGTAAAGATCACTGGACCATCAGGGTTCTGATGCTGATACAGCAAATGGACACTCCTTTGCCAGTGATTACTCTGTGGGTGCCCAAATACCAAAGGTTCCCACTTTCAGAACTACTGTGAAGTTTTGTCTTTTTACAGTGATGATAACAGGAATGTTCTCAATAAAGTAATACTGAGAAAACTAGCTAAAAACATGCTTTGTTTCATATTTTCCCAGCTACCCCAGAAGTTTTTGTTCCTGCTACTCAGTAAGTCTATGTAGAAGAGGAAATACTTGAAGTAGCCTAGTATATTTACATTTTAGCATCAGATGTAAATGTTGCCCAGAATTTCGCCACCAACATTTAAACTTTTTCCACATTTCATCCTCCTTCATGTTTTTCTAATAAGAACATAATAAACAGATTCCATCAAATCTTAAGCTACTTAACAAAACTCCTTTCATTGTCTAAAAATAATGGCAATACCAGCAGACTTCCAGTAAAATTGTCTTTTACAATTTTTTGTAGTTATTACTTTTGCAAGCATCAGTTGTAAATTATTACATTGCCTTGATTACTTTAAAATTGGTACATACCTCAGTTTTCTGTGCAATGTCATTCATGGTTACTGTATTGTGCTCTGCACCTGGTATGTTTAAGATGTCTTTCAGTTTCTACCTAAAAGAAACAGTTGTAGTTACATTCCTTTCTTTTCCTTTTAAATGATGCTTTAACCATCTTCCTGTAAATAAGTTTGCATAGGCTGAAATTGATGTATCACAATTTCACTTGGTCCGCTGGGGCTTTTGCAGACATGAATAGGTTCTAAGTATGCCACGGTAATTAAAAGAACAAGCTTATGATTCACTATTCATGCTCATAACTCCTCTATATAGTCCTAGATATTGGGTTCTTATTTCCATTTTAAAAAAACAAACAACTCGGAGCCAAGCTCTGGCTGCCCATGCTGCTCGTTGCCAAGCTGCTGCTCCCGGCGCTCGTCCCGCAGCTCTGGATCCCGCCCGGCCCGA